>NC_060140.1:747055568-747270568 GCF_021461385.2 Schistocerca piceifrons | reverse complement strand
CGTGATAGA
The DNA here is from genome assembly GCF_021461385.2 of Schistocerca piceifrons. Lineage (NCBI taxonomy): Eukaryota > Metazoa > Arthropoda > Insecta > Orthoptera > Acrididae > Schistocerca > Schistocerca piceifrons. Next base: position 747,270,559 of record NC_060140.1, on the reverse strand, counting down.
CGAATTTGCTACAAAGAAAGAACGCCGTAAACAGATTTGCCTCGCTTGAGAGTAGTGAGTTCAATATGCATTTATTTATCATTACTATTAGCAGCAGCAGCAGCAGCAGTCATAGTATTGTTACGTACAGATGTAAGTTACTTGATGGTACATTTATGATGAAGTGAGAGACGGAAGTATTTTTCTCTGTTTAGGGGCGGAATATAGCTAAAATCGCCCCTAATTTCGTCTGTCAGTTGTAATACGTATAAAACAGGACTTTGTTAGTATATATCGAAGGTCACAAATTTCTCTGAATTGTACTTAAAATTAATTCATGTAAAAAATTTTGTTAAATATTATTCCATATTAGATCATTTAGAAATGTTCACTTCCCATCTTTTAAGCTCCTCCAGTGGACTGATTTCGTGCGCACTGCTTCACTAATGCAAGGTAAACAAATGTATCTGTCGAGCTCTGGGTTAAAATTTCCTGTGTTATTCCAAAACCACAGTACTTCAGCGAGTAGGCTTCCACGGCCAGTTTCAATTTGAAAAAAATCCGTTTATCTTCACTTAGTAAACTTTGGTTCCTAGCAGACCAATTGTATGAAAATTCAGGTTTAGTATCTGAGCCTACACTTTTTTCGCACCATGGTACGTATGCTTTCCTCACTAGTTTTGTTTTGCACCAATTCATGTCGAATTTTCTATTACATTTTATTATTTGATGTTTTAATACTTCTGTCTGTGGTGATAACATTTTCCCACAAAGAATCAGTAAGCGCTTATATACCACATTCGCTAAAGTGGCAATATCGCTGAATTTTAAGAATTCGGTAACAGTGGTCATAATATTTTGTTTGTCAGAACGTAGACAAATGTTAAAACATGTTACCTGTCAGGAAATGACGAGAGTATTGATGGTTCTGCTGATGGTCACCATGAACAAATGAAACATATATTGACCAGGTTTTCGAGAATCGTTAACTCATACGAGAATTTCTTGAGGAAGTTCGCTAAGCAAGCGAGTGTCAGCGTTGTAAGGATTTTAAAGGTTGTCTGTTAATGCCATAAGTTTTTCAGTACTGCAACACATTTCTCTTAAACGGTTTATGGGACTGTAGACTCTTGTACCAAATACTCTTAGCGTCAAACGTATGTGTAGCGGGAAGAGAACCACATACAACTGAAATTAGTTATTGTGATTGAGGTGGCTTGCTTGCACGCGGCAACAGTGTAGCCAAACATGTTTAGGCAAACTCTACGGCAGAAACTAAGGAACACAGATTAGCAACAATTTTCGATACCTCTACAGCGTTTCTGAGTGATGTTGAAGAAACCAATGAACTTCACGTTGAAAAGGATGTAATACAAGTTGACTGTATATCTCCAAAACAATTTCAGCTGTCCTAGAAATACAAATTTCTAAATTGGAAAACAAAGATAATCTATTTCTGGGAAATGGATTAATAACCCGAGGTTTGCTGATAACGGATCAATAACCTGGATTTTACTGACGATATTGTTCTATTTCCAAATAATATAAAAGAGCTTCAAATATTAGTTAGCGAACTTGATTTAGTCTGCTCTTAATCTGGACTAAGAAATGAGCTATAATAAAACAAAGATCATGATGAATGAAAGGAAAGCAGATGGAAATATATATGTTGTAAGTACGCAATTGGGAAGGATTACAGGCTGTCTGGTTAAAGCTGTAAATATGAAAGAAGACCTTAAACCAGAAATACCTCGACGTATTAAATTATGGTGGCAAGCTTATGGTAGATAATCTTCGGTTTTGAAGTCTGAGATGTCGACTGATCTGAAAAATGTAATTTTTGACCAATATATGCTGCCAGTAGCAACTTATGGTTGTGAGCTATGGACATTAAATGAGTTTGTCAGAAGAGTAACAGTAGCCTAAAGAGGAATGGATAGATCAATGTTGGGCTGTACAAAGAAAGACAGAAAGAAAGCAGCTGAAAACACATATACAGGATAGTTAATCTAATCCTGGCCTTAGATCCCTTTAAGAACAATGTTAGTTTTCACAGCTTGTATTGATTAGCTCATTAAAAATCCGTTCCAGATAGCAAATGGGATTTTCTTTGAATATATTCCATCTTTCATGTTTGTCCCAACTTATAAGATCTCACGCTCTCAATAGTTTACAGTAGAATGGTTTTCAATTAAGTGGGGAGAGGTCCACCGCCGCGCTGGAACACGCGTACGGGGTGTATCGTAAAGAATGGCGTACAAGCATACAGTTTGAAGTATACGATACTAGAAGCAAAGAGTCTTAGTAAACATGGGTTCTAAAATGCATACCTTAAGAGGTATGGGCACTTCTTCACCTTCGATGATAATAATAAAACAACTCTATCCTACTGCAAGCTCTTTGCTTTCTACTTTTTAGGAAGAGTTAGTATGGATCAAAACAAGAAAAAAATATCCAGTAAACATGGGCTCTACACTGCATATTTAAGAGCTGGAGCTATTAGCACTCGTTCATGTTCCCTAATGTGAAATACATTTCTTCTATTGAACAAGCGCTCAAAGCTCTTATGGTGTGTGCTTTACAGCTCATGTTAGCTGAGGCATTTTTGCTTCTAGTATTGTGTACTTTCAACTGTATGTGTTTACGCCGTTAATAAGGGTAACCCACAGGTCGTGTCGAAACTTCTTGAGAAGACGAGGGATGTGACACGTCAGGCCATTTCGACGAACTTACTATGTTGGAAACTCAAGGACATAACATTAGTTCAGCTAACTGAGAAATATAACGAGATCCTCATCGATCCATTGCTGACTATAACAGAATACACTGTCTCATATCACGTTAAATTTTAGCTGTGAACGCGAAGAGCAGCCGATGACGTGGCAGGGAAGAACACGACGTGGATGTGTTGTTTACGAGAGCGTTACGACGCTCGTTATATCTCATCCCGTGCTAAGATCTTCGCCGAAAGATGATGGGAGCGACACTAGTCGAACCGTCTCTGTATTTCGACGACTTCACTCGACTGGAATGGCGAGAGTATTACATTAGATGTTAGTCGGAACGTTCTCTTACTCGGCGAAGAGATGCGTTTTAACGTGCTTCTTCCGAGTGCTAATCAATAAAAAATCTGGACATAGGTTCGTGAAGAAGGATCGTCTGTGCAGGTAGGGTGACAGAATATGCAGCAGGAACGTTCAGGTTTCTTGGAAGCGTAGTTACTCAGTAACAAGTCATTGTAGGCTAATGGGGTCTTTGTCGATAGTTATTGTAATATTTCGAAAGTTGTGGTAAGATCCTATAGGACCAAACTGCTGAGGTCATCGGTCCCTAGGCTTACACACTACTTAATCTAACTTAAACTAACTTACACTAAGGACAACACGCACACCCATGCCCGAGGAAGGACTCAACCGCCGACGGGGGGAGCCGCGCGAACCGTGGGAAGGCGCCTTAGACCGCGCGGCAACCCCACGCGGCAGAGTTCATGTAGAGTTCCTGTATTACATTCTGGCTCCCTTGGCGCTTTTTTTACTACGAGGTGCTTTGAAAGTTTGAAGGAGTGCAGGTGTTGGCCCTACAGACAGTCCAGTCTTTTAAACCAAGTTTAGTTTTACTGGAAGACGCTGCCTTATAGTCTTACTCTTTCAGGACGAATATTCGTTTTTGGGTACTTCTGAAGCTACTTCAGATCCATTGATCTCTTCATCATAGGCATTTTCACCGCAAGGGGAAATCTTTCAGATTTCAGCAATTATCCTCAAACAAACCATTTTCCACAACCAAATCATTTTACCTGGCGTATAGCTTGACGCGCGTGACTCTAGTTTGCCAAGCTGGGAGGTGAGCCAGGTCGGGATCTAATCCTCGCGGCAGATTAACGAGCGTTGGTCTGATACATTGACCAATCTGAGTGTTTCAGGCGTTTTTCACAGTAGTTTAAGCAAATGATGCTCTCTCTCTCTCTCTCTCTCTCTCTCTCTCTCTCTCTCTCTCTCTCTCTCTCTCTCCAGATCAGAAAATATAACGAGAGTAAACAAAATATGGTAACAGGCAGAAAAAGGATCACATAATTCACAGAAAATGGCACACTTAACTTCTCTACCTTTGGTTAACATAGAAATGTTGCGATAGGTACGGCATTCTCCCTAATCATTAAAAACAGCAGACTCTGCAGGACGGGATGAACGCTGCAGAAGAGATCCTCGGTGAAATTGTTAGGTTTGGTGTGAACAGTAATAGTTATGTTAGACTTATCTAACGTACACCGAAATATATTAATAATGACAAAGGCCTATCTAGACTATCAAGTAGAATGCTGCCTATACATAAATTCTCACTTCAGTAGTAACTTCAGCTGTATGTGTCCTACATGAACGTATTTATACGAGGGTAATCCCAAAAGTAAGATCTCCTATTTTTTTTTTTTTTATAAGTACAGAACTCTGTTTGTGTGGCAGTTGGTCACACTGTTATGAAGAGTTCTTCACGCGCTCTGTGTAAACATGCGCAGGCCGCGCTGAGGCGCTCAGTCTTGGCTTGGCAGCCGTTGGGAAAGAAGCTCCCGTTGGATGTTGCCGCCAAATGCGAACTGCGCGCAGTTATTCGGTTTTTGAACGCAATGGGCACTGCGCCGATTGAAACCCATCGCCAATTAACGAAAGTGTGTGGTGAGTCATGCATGGATGTCAAAAATGTTCGTAATTGGTCTAGAGTGTTTGCAGCTGGTCGGACTGAAATACACGACGAACAAAGGAGCGGGAGACAGTGTTGAAGGTTGAGCAAAGCATGCGTGAAGACCGGCGGAACACCCTGGATGATCTGTGCACATTTGTTCCTGAGGTTTAGGTTTCCCGAAGCACCGCTCACAGAATTTTAACAGAAAAATTGAACTATCGGAAGGTGTGCGCAAGATGGGGTGCCACGCATGCTGACTGAGGACCACATGCGGCAACGAATTGATGCTTCCCGCGCATTTCTTCACCCCCCTTGCAGCTGAACAGGACAACTTTCTGAACTCAATTGTCACGGGTGACGAAACCTCGGCATACCCCTTTACACCTGAGACCAGGCAACAATCACGCCAGTGGCGGTATCCTCCTTCGCCAAAGTCGCGGAATTCAAACAAACACAGTCTGCCGGTAAAGTCGTGACAACAGTTTTTTGGGGTCGGAAAGGGTTATTGTTGGTCGACTTTATGCCACTGGGACCACAATTAACGCCGACAGGTACTGTGAGACTTTGAAAAACTCAAACGGGCAATTCAGAACCGGAGAAGTGGCATGTTGAGCAAGGGCGTACACATTCTCTGTGACAACGCTCGCCCACAAATCGCTCGGCAAACCGTTGCTCTTCTCAACAGTTTCAGTGGAACATAATCACCCACCCACCCTATAGTCCTGACTTAGCGCCCAGTGATTTTCACCTGTTCCCTAGGTTAAAAGAACATTTGGCCGGAAAGCGATCCAGCTCTGACGACGAGGTGAAAGAAGAGGTTCATAACTTTCTGAACAGCATAGCGGCGAGCTGGTATGACATGGGCATACAAAAACTGCCACAGTGTCTACAAAAATGCATCGACATAAATGGTGATTATGTCGAAAATTAGCTACATGCTCAAGCTGTAAACTGATGTAAACCATTGTAGAAATAAACAGGTCTATGTACTTATAAATAAAATAGACCTTACTTTTGGGATTACCCTCGTGTTTCGATGCAATCTTAAACTGAAAACTTTTCTAACGTCGAGAAAAAACGAACCTTCTTGGTTACTCATTTATGTATTTTTAGGATGTACGTAGATATAGTGGAAACTGCATAATCGAAGAGGGTGTAGGAACGTACAGAGTTTCTTGGCAAAGTCATACCTTTAGAGTGGTAGAGAAATGTCTCTAAGAGGCGGACGCAGAAGGCAATGGAGCCACTGCATTGAAGATACACACCGTATATTCATACGACATGTGGCCTGCAATTGAAAAAGTGTCGCATTCATCTCTTCACTGGAAAAAGAATCCAGATTAGCCCTCATTCGGATCTCCCACAAACGAGTGCCGACGTGGATGTAACCTTGCGAAAAAGACCGAATAACCAACGAAAGGGTAACACGCAACGAGTCAGAGTGTGGAATGCCAGAACTCTGAATATGATAAAGAAGCTGGAAATACCGAAAACAGACATACAAAGGCTCAGTACGGACGTAGTGAGTTCCAATAAAGAAAAATTGAAAGAAGACATAGAGGCTAATACAAACAGCAGCAGAAAATGTTAAACACGAAAGTAGAATTCGTTATGAATAAGGAGGTAGGATCGAACATGAGATACTGTGAACAGTTCAGTGATACCGTTGTTCTCATCAAAATCGACAGCAAACCAACGCTAACAGCAATAGTTCAGGTGTACACATCAACGTTAAGAAGTAGAGAAAGTAAATGAGGATGTTGAAGGGGTAATTCAGTAAAAAAATAGAGATTATAATCCAATAACCTGAAGGAACTGAAATGCAAATAGCATGAGGAACTGAAATGCAAACAGTAGGGGAAGAACGGATAAAAGAGTTACAGCAGAATATGGGCTTCGTAGTAGGAATGGGAGAGGAGGAAGACTTCCTGAGTTCTGCAATAAATTTTAGTTAGTGACAGCCAATCACTGTCAAAAACCACAAGAGGAGTAGATATACTTGGAAAAGGCCCACAGATACGGATAGATTTCAGATGGCTTACATCACGACCAAATAGATATTTCGAAATCAGATATAGGATTGTAAGGCGCACCTAAGTGCAGATATAGACTCCAATTTCAATTTAATAATGATGAAGAGTAGACTGAAGTATAAGAGAATCGTCCGGAAGGATGAACATGGAAAGAAGTGGGATATGGAAATTATCTAAGGCTATAGATACTGAGACAGTGAACAGCACAATAAGCACTTGAAGAGGAGTGGACATCTCTACAAAGGGCAAGTACAGGATCTGGACAGAGAAAACAAGGAATTCAACACCAACAAAACCTTAGGTAACAGATGAAGCACTTAAATCGATCGAAAAGAGAAGGAAGTGCAACAATGTTCACGAAAACACAGGAATACAGGAATGTAAGACACTTAGGAATGAAATAAACAGGAAGTGAAGAGAAGCCAAAGTTAAATAGTTGTAAGAAAACGTGAAGAAATCGAAGTAGGCTTGGTAGTTGGAACGTCTGATTTAGCAAACTGAAAAGTAGGAACAACCCTCGGTTAAATTAACAGCAAGACTTCAGTATTAATAATAAAAATGTAATTTCATTGTCTGACGCAGAGTAGAGAGCAGTTAGATGGAAAGAGAACACTGAAGGCTTTCTACATCTACATCCATACTCCGCAAGCCACCTGACAGTGTGTGGCGCAGGGTACCTTGAGTAACTCTATCGGTTCTCCCTTCTATTCCAGTCTCGTATTGTTCGTAGAAAGAAGGATTGTCGGTATGCCTCTGTGTGGGCTCTAATCTCTCTGATTTTATCCTCACGGTCTCTTCGCGAGATATACGTAGGAGGGAGCAATATACTGCTTGACTCTTCGGTGAAGGTATGTTCTCGAAACTTCAACAAAAGCCCGTACCGAGCTAGTGAGCGTCTCTCTTGCAGAGTCTTCCACTGGAGTTTATCATCTCCGTAACGCTTTCGCGATTACTAAATGATCCTGTAACGAAGCGCGCTGCTCTCCTCTGGATCCTCTCCTCCATCAACCCTATCTGGTACGGATCCCACACTGCTGTGCAATATTCAAGCAGCGGGCGAACAAGCGTACTGTAACCTACTTCCTTTGTTTTTCGATTGCATTTCCTTAGGATTCTTCCAATGAATCTCAGTCTGGCATCTGCTTTACCAACGATCAACCTTATATGATCATTCCATTTTAAATCACTCCTAATGCGTACTCCCAGATAATTTATGGCATTAACTGCTTCCAGTTGCTGACATGCTATTTTGTAGCTAAATGATAAGGGATCTTTCTTTTAATGTATTCGCAGCACATTACCTTTGTCTACATTGAGAGTCAATTGCCATTCCCTGTACCATGCGTCAATTCGCTGCAGATCCTCCTGCATTTCAGTACAATTTTCCATTGTTACAACCTCTCGATACACCACAGCATCATCTGCAAAAAGCCTCAGTGAAATTCCGATGTCATCCACAAGGTCATTTATGTATATTGTGAATAGCAACAGTCCGATGACACTCCCCTGCGGCACACCTGAAATCACTCTTACTTCGGAAGACTTCTCTCCATTGAGAATGACATGCTGCGTTCTTTTATCTAGGAACTCTTCAATCCAATCACACAATTGGTCTGATAATCCATACGCTCTTACTTTGTTCATTAAACGACTGTGGGGAACTATATCGAACGCCTTGCGGAAGTCGAGAAACACGGCATCTACCTGGGAACCCGTGTCTATGGCCCTCTGAGTCTCGTGGACGAATAGCGCGAGCTGGGTTTCACACGACCGTCTTTTTCGAAACCCATGCTGATTCCTACAGAGTAGATTTCTGGTCTCCAGAAAAGTCATTATACTCGAACATAATACGTGTTCCAAAATTCTACAACTGATCGACGTTAGAGATATAGGTCTATAGTTCTGCACATCTGTTCGACGTTCCTTCTTGAAAACGGGGATGACCTGTGCCCTTTTCCAATCCTTGGGAACGCTACGCTCTTCTAGAGACCTACGGTACACCGCTGCAAGAAGGGGGGCAAGTTCCTTCGCGTACTCTGTGTAAAATCGAACTGGTATCCCATCAGGTCCAGCGGCCTTTCCTCTTTTGAGCAATTTTAATTGTTTCTCTATCCCTCTGTCGTTTATTTCGATATCTTCCATTTTGTCATCTGTGCGACAATCTAGAGAAGGAACTACAGTGCAGTCTTCCTCTGTGAAACAGCTTTGGAAAAAGACATTTAGTATTTCGGCCTTTAGTCTGTCATCCTCTGTTTCAGTACCATTTTGGTCACAGTGTGTCGGGACATTTTGTTTTGATCCACCTACCGCTTTGACATAAGACCAAAAATTCTTAGGATTTTCTGCCAAGTCAGTACATAGAACTATACTTTCGAATTCATTGAACGCCTCTCGCTTAGTCCTCCTCACACTACATTTCGCTTCGCGTAATTTTTGTTTGTCTGCAAGGCTTTGGCTATGTTTATGTTTGCTGTGAAGTTCCCTTTGCTTCCGCAGCAGTTTTCTAGCTCGGTTGTTGTACCGCGGTGGCTCTTCTCCATCTCTTACGATCTTGCTTGGCACATACTCACCTAACGCATATTGTACGATGGTTTTGAACTTTGTCCACTGATCCTCAACACTATCTGTACTTGAGACAAAACTTTAGTGTTGGGCCCTCAGGTACTCTGAAATCTGCTTTTTGTCACTTTTTCTAAACAGAAAAATCTTCCTACTTCTTTTAATATTTCTATTTACGGCTGAAATCATCGATGCAGTAACCGCTTTATGATCGCTGATTCCCTGTTCTGCGTTAACTGTTTCAAATAGTTCGGGTCTGTTTGTCACCAGAAGGTCCAATATGTTATCGCCACGAGTCGGTTCTCTTTTTAACTGCTCAAGGTAGTTTTCAGATAAAGCACTTACAAAAATTTCACTGGGTTCTTAGTCCCTGCCACCCGTTATAAATGTTTGAGTCTCCCAGTCTATATCCGGCAAATTAAAATCTCCACCCAGAACTATGACATGGGGGGGAAATCTACTCGAAATATTTTTCCAAATTATCCTTCAGGTGCTCAGCCACAACAGCTGCTGAGCCAGGGGGCCTATAGAGACATCCAATTACGATGTCTGAGCCTGCTTTAACCGTGACCTTCACCCAAATTATCTCACATTTCGGATCTCCGTCAATTTCCTTCGATACTATTGTACTTCTTATCGCTTTTACGAAGGGGAGGACTTGCTCGGTGGCGTAATGGAAAAAGAAATGGAATTCCATATGGAAGACACAGCGGACCAAGGATTACAGAGATTAGCAGAGCTTTGGGAGACTTGTCATCAAATCAGGCAGAAGGCATAGATAACATTCAATCGGAATTCCTAAAATAGTTGGGGGAAGTGGGAACCAAACCAGCATTCAAGTTAGTATGTGTAATCTGTGAGACTGGAGAAGAACCATCAGAGTTCCGGAAAAATATTATCCAGAGAGTAGCGAAGATAGCACGAAGATAAGTGTAAGAACTATCGCACAGTCAGCTTAGAGACTACTGCATCCAAGTTGATGACGAAAATAAGGGTGATCAAAAAGTCAGTATAAATTTGAAAACTTAATAAACCACGGAATAATGTAGATGGAGAGATAAAAATTGACACACATGCTTGGAATGACATGGGGTTTTGTTAGAACAAAAAAAAAAACAAAGTTCACAAAATGTCCGACAGATGGCGCTGGACAGCAAAACTGCTACCGTGACGGGTGAGAGGTACGCCGATATGTTACAGAATCGCATCATCCCCACCCTGGCTGATAAACACTTGCTGGAACGTACGATGTTTATGCAGGATGGCGCTCCACCCCATATTGCTAGACGCGTGAAAGATTTCTTGCGCGCGTCGTTTGGTGATGATCGTGTGCTCAGCCGCCACTTTCGTCATGCTTGGCCTCCCAGGTCCCCAGACCTCAGCCCGTGCGATTATTGGCTTTGGGGTTACCTGAAGTCGCAAGTGTATCGTGATAGACAACATCCTACGCCAATGCCTCACCATAACTCTGGACATGCTTTACAGTGCTGTTCACAACATTATTCCTCGACTACAGCTATTGTTGAGGATGATGGAGGACATATTGAGCATTTCCTGTGAAGAACATCATCTTTTCTTTGTCTTACTTTGTTGTGCTAATTATTGCTATTCTGATCAGATGAAGCGCCATCTGTCGGACATTTTTTGAACGTTTGTATTTTTTTGCTTATAATAAACCCCCATGTCATTCCAAGCATGTGTGTCAATTTTTACCTCTCTATCTACATTATCCGTGATTTATTCAGTTTTCAAATTTATACTGACTTTTTGATCACCCGGTATATAAGAACGGCAAATGAAATTGACGATCTGTTAGACGACATTCAAAAAAGAAAGGGAGATTAGAGCTTGAAGTCCCATCGACATCGAAGTCGTTAGAGATGGAGCACAAATTAGGGAATGTTTCGAGGATAGGGAACGAAACGGACTGTGGTGATTTTCTTGTTGGTTATGTGTGTTTACTGTATGTACTGTTGCCAACTGTAGATGTGTGTTTCGAAACAGCATATACATTAAACACATATAACCAACAAGCAGTAAATGTTAGGTGTTCAAACGAAATGTGTTCGGAAACGCTGAAAACATGTCCATGCAGGCTTACCAAGCCAAGTGCAGGGCCACACATTTGGAATAAGAAGAGCACAAAATCACCACTGAAGGTTCTTCATAAATAAAAAGAAACGAAATGCGTATGGCACAAAACAAACTGCCTTTCGTTTAGTTGCATAGACGGACCACTCCTCCGTGAACGAAGGGGCAACGGAGGAACGACAGAAACTAAAGGAAAATAATGAGTGGCATATGACTTCAGTTATTAGTACCTGTACTAGTGCTGTAGTTTTCTGAAAAGATATAATCTTATAATGTACATTTTAATTGTCGATAGGGACAAGTTTTCGCATTTCACTCTGAGGAATAGTACTATGTACAGTATTTGGGGCCCGGTAGGCAGATGTAGTAGTGGAGATCTACGCGAGTCTTAGCGACATTTTCCGAAGGCGTTCGTAAGTTCATCGTAACTGAAATACGCCCTTTGGTGTTGGAGACGGCTGGAGAATTCACTGCTACAACAATACTTTGCTGGATAGTAGTTCACCTTCATCTACACTATTTGCATATTCCGCAAGCCACCTTACGACGAGTGGCGGGGAGCACCCTGTATCACTACTATTAGTTTCCTTTCCTGTTTCAAACACAGTTACACCGAGGGGAAAAACGACTATCTACATGTATCCATAAGAGCTCTAATTTCTCGTATCTTATCTTCTTGGTCATTATGCGCAGTGTATGTTGGCGGCAGTAGAATCCTTCGGCAGCCAGCTACAAATGCCGGTTCTCTAAATTTTCTCGTAGTGTTTCTCGAAAAGAACGTTGCCTTCCCTCCAGGGATTCCCTTTTGAGCTCCCGAAGGATCTCCGTATTACTTGTGTGTTGTTCGAACCGACTGGTAACAAATCTAGCAACCTGCCTTAGAGTTGCTTCGATGTCTTCCATTAATCCGACCTGCTACGCATCCCAAACTCACGAGCTGCACTCAAGACTAGCTCACACTAGCGTCCTGTAATTTGTGCAGGTTCCCTTACGGATGAACGACACTTTTCCAAAATTCTCCCAGTAAACCGAAGTCGACCATTCGGCTTCGCAACCACTATCCTCATATGCTCGTTCCATTTACATTACGCTCAGATACTTAAACGACGTGACTGTTTCAAGCAGGACGCTACTAATACTGTACCCGAACGTAGCGGGTTTGTTTATCCTACTCATCTGCATTAACTTACATTTTTCTACATTTAGAGTCTGCTGCCATTCATCACACCAACTATACATTTTGTCTACGTCATTCTGTAACGTCCTACAGCCACGCACCTTCGACGCCTTCCCGCACACAACAGCATCATAAGCAAACAGCCGAAGATTGTTGCCCACCCTGTCCGTCAGACTTTGTATTTAGGGGAACTCGGGGTGGAACGGGATACTTGACGTTTAACAATTTCTATAAAAGGGAACACAAGGAAACACTTCTTAAAGTGATAAAAAACACCTTGTAGTGTAACCTAATGAACTTTATTTGAAAATGACTTAAAACAATACATTTTGCATTTTTTACAATTTTTCAAAGAAAGTCTTGCATATTTCCCGTTCCGCCCCAGCCACGGGGAAGAGTGGTATAAGGGTATTTTTTGTTAAATTATTGCATAAACGTTGAACTTGAATTACGAATATCGTATTAAACTATGACAAAATGTTGTATAACAGGCAATTCAGACTAAGGAATGTGTAATTAAAACAATTAAAAAGTCATTCTTCAAAATAAGAAAATATTTTAATGTCATTCTGAAAAATGTACAATGCTTAATAACCACCAAACCACTAACTACTAGCCCTTTCGACGACAGTCACAAATCAGTATTTCCTCCTTATCTTCACTGTCTATGCCAGCATATGAATTGTGTGCCCACTGTGGCGTACGACCCAGCCGTCATTAGAAACGGAGTAGAAGTCCCCACAGTAGAGACACTCAGCATCCTCTCTCTCTCTCTGATTCTCTCTTCTCCATCATCTTCTTCCTTTTATTTTTCTTAAGGTCTTTGATGTCCTCTCTCTTGGTTTTTTTGGATGTACAGTTTGATATTTTTGCTTATGTTGCATTGCACTTGACGTCTCTGTCCTGACATTGTTCATATTTTTGCACCCTCCTCCTTTCTGCAGGCCTACTTTACGTGCGACAGCATTCTGCAGTTCTTCTTATAAGGAGAATCTGTTAATACGACGGTTTTTCCTTTTCGTCTTGTAGTCCGACGAGTATTTTGACAGATTAGGGGGATTGGAATGACAGCTTCGGGCGATATCGGGAAAGCTGAGTTGTTCGGCGAACATAGCTGGTTGGGAGAGTCTGGCATCCATGAACATCCAGGCTGGGTTTGCTTTCTACTTGCATCAAAATATGACGGGGCAGAACGGGACACTATCCCATTCTGCCCCGTCCCGCTCCACCCCAAGAGCACTCTTGAGGATAACAACTTTCATGGAGTGTAATAACTGATCTATTTAAACGCATTAAATAGCTATAACAAATGCCATGGACTTTAAGGGAATGTGTAGTTTTAGGGTATACAATTAACAGCTTACCTGGCGTTAAAATTCACCAAACGTTAGAACAACGCAAGCGGTAACGTGACGGACAACAATTCACTTAGATCTCGCACTTCAAACTAAATCAGAATGCTGCCCTAACTTCCCTTTCCATTCGGAGAAATACGTACGTGGCCATACAACAGGTTGCAACACTGTCCAATCTAGAAAAGAGCAACTTCCCATTGTGCCCCGCTATCCCATTCTGCCCCGAGTTCCCCTACATAGAAAATAATAGCGGTTCTATCACACTTACCTGGAGCACTCCCGACGATACCCTGGTCTCTGATGAACAACCGCCGTCTAGGACAGCATACTGCGTTCTATTACTTAATCAGACTTCGAGCCACTCACGTATCTGGGAACCTATTACGCATGCTGGTACCTTAGTTAAGAGCCTGTAGCGGAATACCGCGTCAAATGCTTTTCGGGAACCTGGGATTATGTAATCTGCCTGCTACCCTTTATCCGTAGTCTGCAGTATACCACCTGAGGTAGGGGAAAGCTGAGTTTCATATTAGCGATTCCTTCTAAAATCGCGCTGATCGTGGATAAAAGCTTTTCGGTCTCTAGAAAATTTATTTCATTGAAACTCAGATAATTCATTCTAGAATTCTGCAGCAAACGGATGTTAAGGATGCTCATTTGTAATTTAGAGGGTCCATTCTTTTACCCTTCTTATACATAGGAGTCACCTGCACTTTTTTCCAGTCGCTTGGGATTTTCCGCTGGGCTTAAGATTCGTGATAAATGCAAACTAAGAAAGGGGCCAGCGCCATAGAGTACTCTTTGTAAAAACGAATTGGGATTCCATCCGGACCGGGCGACTTATTTTCAGATCTTTCAATTGTTTCTCTACAGCAGGTGTCAGTAACGAGCTGAATTGTTATTATCTGTAAAAGGAGAAGAGCCAATGAGAATGCCCGTGGGTGAAAAAGAAATCAAATATCCTGCTGAAGGCTAAAACTCCTAAATATTTAACAAATTTTGGATGTCTCTAGGAACTCACAAAATCAGAGGAGATACATGTCAAGCAGACTGGCAGTTTCCAAGTTGCGAGGATGAACTTTGCTTTGAGTGCAGGCATGATTGATTTTAAGGGGGAAATTTTGCTGTAGTAGTAGTTTACTGGTATTGGTGACTTTTAAAATCCGAGTGTATGATAATTGACACTAAACTGGATCTTTACACTCTAAGACAGAAAGAGCGACGAACCATAACGGCATTATCCGAATGAGACGAAAGTGGTAGATGCGACGTACACATACAGACAAACAAATGATTACACTTCCAGAAAAATTGAATGATTTATTCAAGAGGAAGAGCTTTATAAATTGAGCAAGTAGTTATTCGGCTTGGGATTGACAGAACTCTGTCCTGCTGAGGGGTAACGTGCCAAATTGTGTCCAATTGGTATGTTAGATTGTCAAAATCTCGAGCTGGTTGGAGGCCCTGCCCATACCATTCGAAGATCCTACCAGCTTGTTGGCCAAGGTAACGTCTGGCAAGCACTAAGACAAGAGGTAGAAACTCTTGCCATTTGTGGGTGGGCATTATCTTGCTCAAATGTAATCCCAGGATAGCTTAGCATGAAGGGCAACGAAACGGCCGTAGTATATAGTCAACGTACCGCTCTGCTGTAAGGGTGCTGCAGATGACAAAGGGGTCCTGCTGTGCAACGAAACACATTGGAATGAAGCCTCATCCGTAAAGAGAACATTTGCACTGAAATGAGGATTGACCCATTGTTGGATGAACCATTCGCAGAAGTGTACCTGTGGAGGCCAATCAGCTGCTGATAGTGCCTGCACATGCTGTACATGGTACGGAAACAACCCGTAGCACCCCCCCTGCGGGTCCGGGGTAAGAATAGGCCCAAGGTATTTCTGCCTGTCGTAAGAGGCGACTAAAAGGAGTTTCAACCGTTTCGGCCTTTCATGTGATGGTCCCCCTTGGGGTTTGATCTCCATTTTTCAAAATTCTACAGAAGTACGAGCCTTTTGGGGAAGGACGCCTTACGTGGTGTCTCACTGGTCCTCAGTGTACTAAGACCTTGGCACTCAGCATTGTAATGGCGTTGTAACCACACCCACTATTCCTCAAATTGGGCCTAAACGCCTGATGGGTTGCACAAGTTACCCCCATAGTGCGTCCCCAGCTGCACCTATGGTCATGATGGACTTTCCATGGCACCCGAAATCCGGCACAGTAGCCAGCCCGTTGTGGTGGGGTCGTCATGTACCCTCTAGGTTGTAGCCCCCTGACAACACAGGGATCGTACTGCCAATACCTGAGCTGCACCCTCCCCACATCAGCCAAGGAGTAGATGCCCATCTCCTTGGGGCATCAGGACTCCCGGCAACGGTCATCCTGCCAGGTGGCCCTTGCTGAGGCTGGGTGCCGCCCGTGGGGAGAGCCCCTGGTCGGAGTGGGTGGTATCGGGGCAGATGTTTCGCAGATGAAACTTCAACATGTATCGGGTCACTCTGCGGCCGAGTCTTTTAAAAAGAAAGGTACTGTCTCTGGTTCTGGTTCTCCTGCCCTTTCCCCCTTGGCCACTCCCTGGGAGGAAGGACAGGCCCGCCGGCTTGGGGCGAAGTACTTCCCCTGCTATTTAGTCTGTTCTCGGACCAATGGGGGGACGTGCGCCACCTCCAAGCCCATGTTCTTTGTCCAGCACATCGAGGACATCATTGGGGAAATCGAGGCTCTCAGTAAAATGCGTTCGGGGTCCGTTCTTATAAAGACGACCTCCGCCACTCAGTCGGCGGCGCTCCAGGCGTGCGACCGACTAGGGGACATCCCAGTGTGCATTGTCCCGCATCTGGCACTGAATAGGACGCAGGGGGTTATTTTTCATTGGGACCTCCTGCTGCAATCTGATGAGGAGCTCAGGGCCAACCTGGAGCGCCGAGGCGTGCATTTCGTCCAGCGAGTCCAGCACGGCCCCAAAGACCGTCGCATCGACACCGGGGCCTTTATCCTCGCCTTCGAGGGGGACGTTCTCCCGGAGAAGGTAAAGGTGATATGCTACCGGTGCGACGTGCGACCTTACGTCCCGCCTCCTATGCGCTGCTTTCGGTGTTTGCGCTTTGGGCACATGTCGTCACGGTGTGAGGCTGAGCCCCTTTGTGGCGATTGTGGACGTCCTCTTCGTGAGGAACATACATGCACCCCACCACCTCGGTGCGTCAATTGTCCTGGCATCCACTCGCCTAGATCTTTAGACTGCCCCGCATATCAGATAGAGAAGAAGATTCAAGAATTAAAAACTTTGGATCGCCTCTCTTATTCTGAGGCCAGGAAGAAGTATGACCGCCTCCATCCCATGACTTTGACAACTTCGTTTGCCTCAGTCGTGTCCACTCCTTCCACAGTATCCTCACCCCTATCCTGTTCCCCTCCACCTCCTCACCCCATCCGGGGTCTATGCCTCCACCTCCCAAATCCCTCCCTTCCAAATCCTCCCTCGCGGCCCCTGCCCCCTCTGCCCCAGTGGCCACCCTTCCCCCTCCTCCCCCCTCCGCCGCCTGAGAAGCGATCCTCTTCTCAGGCATCCATCGAGGAAACGTTCTGGACCCCGGCTTCCGAGGTCTGGCGTTCCAAAACGGACCTCGTACGTGAGGACCTGTTGGAGAGGAGGTATCCTCTGCACTATGCACAGGTGGGGTTTACGTGGTCGCCTGCCCCTTTTTATTGATTCCTTTTTAACAGATCGAAAGTTTAGGGTACATGTGGGTTCCGTATTGTCCGACGTCTTCCTCTAGGAGAACGGAGTGCCTCAGAGCTCCGTCTTGAGCGTAACCCTTTTTGCCATAGCGATCAATCCAATTATGGATTGCATTCCACCTAATGTCTCAGGCTCTCTTTTCGTCAATGACTTCGCGATCTACTGCAGTGCCCAGAGAACATGCTTCCTGGAGCGCTGCCTTCAGCGTTGTCTAGACAGCCTCTATTAATGGAGTGTGGCAAATGGCTCCCGGTTCTCTGAAGAGAAGACGGTTTGCATCAACTTTTGGTGATATAAAGCGTTCCTTCCACCATCCTTACATCTCGGTCCCGTTGTTCTCCCATTCGTGGAAACAACTAAGTTTCTAGGGCTCACACTGGACAGGAAACTTTGTTGGTCTCCGCACGTCTCTTATTTGGCTGCCCATTGTACACGTTCCCTTAATGTCCTCAGAGTTCTTAGTGGTTCATCTTGGGGAGCGGATCGCACTGTCCTGCTTCGCTTGTATCGGTCCATAGTCCGATCAAAGCTGGATTATGGGGGCCTCGTCTACTCGTCTGCTCGGCCATCCCTCTTACGCCGTCTCAACTCCATCCACCTTTGGGGGTCAAGTCTTGCGATCGGAGCATTCTACACTAGTCCCGTCGAGTCTTTATGCTGAAGCTGCCGAATTACCATTGACCTACCGGCGCGACATACTGCTTTGTTGGTATGCCTGCCAGCTGTTGTCAATGCCTGACCACCCCTCTTATCAGTCCTTCTTCGCCGATTCTCTCGACCGTCAGTGTGGGTTGTATGTGTCTGCCCTGCTGCCCCTTGGAGTCCGCTTTCGTCGCCTGCTTCGACAATTGGATTTTGCCCTCCCTACCACCTTCAGAGAGGGTGAGAGCCCAACACCACCATGGCTCCAGGCTCTGTTTCATATCTATCTCGACCTCAGCTCGCTCCCAAAGGAGGGTATTCCGGCTGCAGTGTATTGCTCACAATTTGTCGAACTTCATGTGCGACTTGCCAGTCACACCTTTATTTACACTGATGGCTCCAAAACTGACGGTGTCGGCTGTGCCTTTGTCGTCAGGCCCGGCACCTTTAAATACCGGCTCCTCGACCAGTGTTCCAGCTTTATGGCCGAGCTTTTTGCTCTCCATCTGGCCGTTCAGTATGCCCGCCGCCACCGCCATTCATCGTATGTACTCTGCTCTGATTCACTCAGTGCTCTTCAGAGCCTTGGAGCTCCATATCCGGTCCATCCCTTGGTGCAACGGATCCAGCAGTCCCTCCATTCTTTTGCTGATGGTGGCTCTCCTGTCAGCTTTCTGTGGGTTTCCGGCCATGTAGGAGTGCCTGGGAATGAGGCTGCTGATGCTGCAGCCAAGGCTGCAGTCCTCCTGCCTCGGCCAGCCTCCCATTGTGTCCCGTCCTCTGACATTAGTGGGGTTGTTTGTAAGAGGCTTGTGTCTTTGTGGTGGGATACTTGGTCATCACTTCAAGGAAACAAGCTCCGGGCAATAAAACTGTTCCCAACTGCTTGGACAACCTCCTCGCGACCATCTCGGCGAGAAGAGGTCCTTCTGACCAGGTTGCGGATTGGGCATTGCCGGTTTAGCCACCGCTACCTGCTCTCCGATGACCCAGCCCCGCAGTGCCCTTGTGGTCATGCATTAACAGTGCGCCATGTTTTATTGTCGTGTCCCTGTTTTAGTCAATCTCGTGTTGTCCTGTCCCTGCCATCTACTTTACAGGATATTTTAGCTGATGACACTCGAGCAGCTGCTCGTGTCCTTCGTTTTATTACTTTGACTGGCTTGTCCAAAGACATCTAACTCCTTCACTTATTTTATCTGCATCTTTGTAAGAACTTTCTGGTGTCCTCCCTCCCCCCCCCCCCCTTGAGTTTTACTAGATTCTATGTGCTCTAACAATTGTGACTGGGCGCTAATGACCTCAGTAGTTGAGCGCCCTTAAACCCCAAACAAAAAAAACAAAAAAAACCGTAGCACTCTCCATACAGTGACGTGGTCAATGTTACCTTGTACAGCAGCAACTTCTCTGACGCTGACATTTGGATTATCGTTAACTGCACGAAGAATTTCCTCGTCCATTGAAGGCGTCCTCGTCGTTCTAGGTCTTCCCCAGTCGCGAGTCATAGGCTGGCATAGGCTGGAATGTTCCGTGCTCCCTAAGACGCCGATCAATTGCTTCGAACGTCTTCCTGTCGGGACACCTTCGTTCTGGAAATCTGTCTCCATACAAACGTACTGTGCCACGGATATTGCCCCGTGCTAATCCATACATCAAGTGGGCATCTGCCAACTCCGCATTTATAAACATTGCACTGACTGCAAAACCACGTTCGTGATGAACACTAACCTGTTGATGCTACGTACTGATGTGCTTGATGCTAGTGCTGTAGAGCAATGAGTTGCATGTCAACACAAGCACCGAAGTCAACATTACCTTCCTTCAATTGGGCCAGCTGGCGGTGAATCGAGGAAGTCCAGTACATACTGACGAAACTAAGATGAGCTCTAACATGGAAATTAAGCGTTTCCGGACACATGTCCACATAACATCTTTTCTTCATTTGTGTGTGAGGAATGTTTCCTGAAAGTTTGGCCGTACCGTTTTGTAACACCCTGTATAAATGTCAGTAACAAGATTCCTATCCATAAGAGGTAACCTCCTATTCCGAAAAGAACCCGGAAATTTGTGTATCAGTTTATAAATAAAAGTTTCATTAGATTTTTCTTAACTTTTGCAATAAATAATATTTTCCGTTAATCTTTTTCTTACACTAACTAGCAATAGTCCAGTACCAAAGTATCCCACTAGTTATGTAAGAAAATAGAATATTTTTGTGTCTTTTCCTTACAGCAGACGACTCCAGAAGATATTTATTGCTGAAAGTTTTTCAGGCATTTCTTTTTGGTACGTTAGGAGCGTCTGTCTGACTTCTGTAGTAGTGTGGGGTGTAAATCGCTTCTTGCAGGAGCCAAAGGTTACTTGTCAGATCAATCCGTTGCGCAACTCGTCAACATAACACCCACACACTGACAACTTTGGTATCTACCTTCTCATCTTCATCTACAGACCTTTTTTCACTCCTTCCATATTTCATCGTACCCTTCTTTAGCTAGTACTTGCTTGCTACATAAGCGCTTGTGACATAACTGCAAGAAAACACCGAATGAAATACGGACATGTAATAAATAATCGTTCATTTGTGATTCGGCTGCTTTTTACTGATTTTTCAAAGTTGTCCTGAGACACGGCTTTGAACTTGTGGTAAGACGAATCATTAAACAGACTTAACTGTGAAGGAGAGGACGCTCCATTTAAGTCTGTCACTTTTATTTAATAAGCGACGAGGAGAAAAAGCAAGTGCCATAACCTGCTTTCCATTACACTCTGCCCAGTGGAAGTGGAGTCAAAATGAGCGGTCACGTGTCTCGGTTTATCCGTAGATACTCGACCGTTTCGGGGAAAATGACATTTCAAACTATCGATGAAATTTAGATGCCTTTTTAGCTCGCTAGTCCCAGCTGAAATGGTAACACAGTGGTTAGCATCGCGGCCTCTCACTTTGTGCCCCATGTTTTCGACTACTGTTTTCATGCATGTTATTTTATTTTGAACAGCTGTGCGATCGCTACACATACTCTACACCTCCCGCCGCCTTGATCCCCCCCGTCCCCTGGCTGCTCCTCTCCTCTCCAACCCCCGCCCTCTGCCATGCCTTCACAATAGTGTCCCCCCTACCCTCCATCTCTACACCCTTCACCTCCTTTCCCAAGGTGGCTTCTGTCAACTCCCCCTCCCAGATGATGCCCTCTCTCCCTCCATTTATCCCTCCTATCAACTCTGATCCTCACCTCCCCCTCCTTTCCCCTGTCCTTTCCCCAGGCTCCCTCTTCCATCCTGTTTCTTCCCCACCTACCCTATCTCTGCCTCCCTTCTCTCCCCTGAGTCGTTTCTGCTCTCCCCTGCACTGCGTTTGCCACTCCTCCTCGCGTCTGCCCAGCCCCCCTTTCCTATGTCCCCTCCCTCCATCGGTTCCCCCTTTTTTCTTTTCCTCTCTTCCCCCCTTTTCCCCCTCATAGGTCCGAGTTCCCCCTCCCCCCCATCTGCCGCTGTGTCACCTGTATAGTGCTGTTATGAGTGAGTGTTAACAGTTTTATGCATCCCCTGTCAGTGTTGCGAACAGCCGCCATACTGTCGCTAGCTGTGTTTTTTATCTCGTGCGAACAGAAACCAAACTTTCGCCTTGTTTTTTAATTGTGCCTGTCTACTTCTTGTGTGTATGCATCTGCATCGTCACTGCAGTGTTTTTATATTTTAAATTCCACAACTTACGGCCATTTTACAATTTTTTACAATGTCACCGTTTTATCGCCAGTTTTTCTTATTTCCATTCTCATTATGTTTTTTAACTTTTCTGTAGGCTGTAGAGCAGCATATTACGCTGCTGCCAGCCCGCCCCTTCTCCCCCTATGAGGGGGGGATTGAATTCCAGTACAGAAAAAAAAGAACGCTACATCGCGCCACGGTCTACAGTAGAACATCTTTGCTTTACGAGGGCATGACTAAGGATGAGATCGGAGGCGCGAGGGCAGTGACAGTGAGACTGGGAAGGTGAAACAGTTCGCTTTGAGTGAGGTGTCCGATTTGGAACCTGGTGGCGAGGCGAGTAGTGTGCCGACAGTTGTTGTCTACTACAAGTTCGGCAGTTAAGTGACCGGCTCTGAGCGTAGCAGCGATAACAGGAAGAAGCACTCAGTCGGGTCCCTGGATTACGAACCATTCGGTTGCGGCCGGCTGTAAACCTTTGAACATGTGGGGCGCGTACCGAGGGAAGGAGCGTGTGGCATGCTTCATCTACCGACCGGACCTGGAGTCCAGCGGCAGACCGCCGCTGTGCTGCAGTTGTTTGTCGGCACGCTGTCCTTGCTGGATGTTTGACGGATATGTGTGGTGAATTTCCGATTTCGTTTATCGGATGCTAGAGAGCCGAGTGTCGACAGTAACCTTAGCTATAACTGCCATTTTCTTTACCAATCCTGAGACTGTTCGGTAGTTTTCTGGTTGATTGTGAGAGTTTCACGTCCGGTTCCATATCAGGCTTCTGGTTATTGATCGCGCTTCTGTCTCTAGGCAGGAAAGTTGTCTGTGCACTCCTATAAAACTACTGAATTTGTTTCTTTATTTAATGCTCTCATCTGAGTGTTGTTTGCTGTAAGGCGTAGGATTTGCGGCAGCGCGTATTTGTATATTAAGTGGGTTCAATTTATGTACCATGTCCTGCATGTACTATTACTGGAACGCAAAGTTTCATCTATTGTCTTATTGGGCATTTGTACTACCAAGGTTGACTGTGTTTTTTTGTTTGTGAGGATGGGGGCCAGTTAGTTATCAAGCCTCTATCAGTGAAGACTTTATTTTGCGTTTGTTACTACTATCTCAGACGTGGCCGTAATGTTATTCGAAAGGTTATGTTCTGTCTGCTGTCGGTCTGGGGTTCGTTAGCCAACCGAACGCTTTAGCTTGGGGTTTAGTGTTCCCCTCCGTATGGCGGTTACTTGTTTATTCCTCGCCCACTTGGCGCGAATTTGGTACAATTTTTGGTTGACAGTCAAACTTCCTGGTCGGTAACTGTATTTAGGTTTTGGCCGCATTACAAGTTTCGTTAATCTGACTCCATTAACTCATTAAAAATTATTGAGTTGTTTTTATTGTTGCTGTGATCTTGTCTGTCGTGCGGCGGCGTTCGGTCTATAGTAGAGGCCTCGCCCGATTCTTGTACTAGACTCTATATTTCTCTTCTAATTACGTACCATTTGTGTTTCTTTTGGTCGTCCGCGCTGGACCGAACGGCCAGATGGGTGCAGGTGGTCGTGCATCACTTAATCTTTCCGAACCCACTACACCTTGCCAAGAAGGGGCTGTATAGCCGTCAATGTATTTATTTGTATCTTAATCACACCATGCGTACTGCAGCTCTCCTTTTAAATTTTTGTCATTTCTAGCTCATGTAAATTGTCGGAATGTTAACCGGCTAATTTGCCAATTAAGTAATTACTACAGATATTTACTTAAATGCGTTTGTGGTATGTACTGTATACTCCTTGTATGCACTGTTGGTCTTTAAACTGGCCAATCACTGGGAGACTGAAGATCTGTTAATCTCGTGAAGGTTCTCACTGACTGTTTGTACCGTACAGGACGTAATACTTAACATCAATTTCGTCTGATTAGTTCTCTTACGTGCCTTGCGCACTTCCGCTATCCGGCGGTACACTAATTTTCTCATATGGTGGTTATTTGCGGAGTATACTTCTATTTTGGATTATAAATCTTAAAGTTTCTTTCGAGAAGGAATTTTTAGATCTTTTGTTGTACTACAGCAATTTTTAATTATTGTATTTAACCTGTTTGCTATTAATCAATATGGTACAGTTTTATGACTGTAAATTATTCTGTTTCTTAGTAGTCAGTGCAACGGGAGGTATTTTTCCAAAAGCTGTTCAATAAATCTAACTTAGTGTGTTCTGATAAAATAAAGTGAAAGTTCACAAAGTGGATGATGGTCAATCTCCCTTTGGCCCCGTTCCTACCACAGACAGCCTGACGCGGGTAAAGTGTACCATATTTATTCTTTTCATTTATGTACCCATACCTGTAGAAGATTATTAAACGAATTTTTTTTATCAAGTTACGGAATAAAAGAGCTTATATTAATTGTAAAATTACTAGTGGGTTTCACAATATGTGTCATACATTTACTATATAATATATATATTGATGGGTTACAATTTTTTTATAAGAAAATTGGTTCAAATGCCTCTAATCACTATGGGACTTAACATCTGAGGTCATCAGTCCCCTAGACTTAGAACTACTTAAACCTAACTAACTTAAGGACTTCACACACATCAATGCCCGAGGCAGCATTCGAACCTGCGACCGTAGCAGCAGCGTGGTTCCGGACTGAAGCCCGTAGAACCGCTCGGCCACAGCGGCCGGCAATCTTTCTATATTCTCATATTCTTATATTTCATTCTTACATCATTTATTATATTAATTCTTCTGTTTCATTCTTGTTTGTCAGGAAGATTTGGTACATTCCCGTGGATGATGTCAATCGTAGAAACATTCCAAACATGGAAATTCCTAGCGCCACGACCATCTCATGAAGGCAGTTTCGTCACAGTGGCATTTCTTATCACTTTACCGAAAACTGGCGATTGCAATGTTTGTGAATACACTACAGGAATTTCACTGAAAAGAATTTAAAATAATTTTCTCGTTCATTATTTTATTTTGTTTATTTATTTTTAATTCATTGACGAGACATGGCATTAGTAGAAGAATAAGGCCAAAGTTATTTCAGTACACATTGGAAAACATTCGTGTCGTAACCTTCTACAGATACGGGTTGATAAATAAATAACAAAAATAATGGATTTTCGAACAAGGGGCGCAAAATTGTGAGCACACGACGCTGACCACTTTGCCACTATTTCGACTGAGCCATTCATCCGCCAAAAGACACACAAACTGCCTCGAAAACTTTGACCATCGTTTATCCAGAAACAGTCGAGTATGTATGGATAAGCCGAGACACGTTTTTCGCATATTCTGCCTCCTCTTCTACTGATCCAAGTCTCTGGGAAATCGGGTTATGGTACTTGCCGTATTCTCCTGATGAGCGTATGAAGCTAGGTAACAGAGTAAATATGAGCCTGAATTAGGGTCACAAGCCGTAATTCGCATGTCCCCTTGGTAAGCGACTATGAGTGCTGTGCGCTGTTCGTACTATTCACTTACTGTGCCTATAGCATCTGGCAATATGATCTCCTGTCGGTAAGTAGTCTGAGTGACTTGAACTAGCCTTCGTAGTTGTGTAGTCGTTACGAATTCAACCGGTGGACTAAATTTATGTCAGCGCTATTTGGACAGACAGAAGGGGAGGGGCAATAGTTACATACGTTTCCTGACCACCAAATTGTGTGCCAGTGTCCAAATTAGGAACGGAACCTTTCCAAAGTTACTCATGGAGTGAGTACATGTGAAACTTTTGTAATCCTCACCGTTGTATGTGGGAATTACGGTAAGAGGCTTAAGTGTTTCATGTGGGAGAAATAGGCTATCGTAGTAAAGAAATACACTGATGCTCATAAACTAAGGATAATGCTGATACATGGTGAAACAACGCTCTGGTGGGCGTTTTGCGGGTTTAAATCACCTCGGGGTATGACCATGCGGTGCATTTGACCTGCGCTCGTCGCGCGGTGGCGTTGGCAGCAGTCCACATACGCAGAGGTGTGTTGGTGCATGTCAGAGTACGGTACAGCGAGTAGGTGTGCAGACGTTTCCAGACATGCTAATGGAGACTGTGTGTTGAAAATGGCCCAAGAAACACATATTGATGACATCATGAGGGGTAGAATTCTAGGGCGACTGGTGGCTGGTCAAACACAGCAGGTCGTAGCATGGGCCCACTGTGTGCCACAAAGTGTGGTCTTAAGATTATGGCAACGATCCAGCAAACAGGAAACGTGTCCATGTGCTACAGTACAGGACGTCCACAGTGCACAACACCACAAGAAAACCGATATCTCACCATCAGTGCCCACAGCTTGAGACCTGCGAGGTGCATTCCACTGACCACTGGTCCAGGAGAGCCCATAAAGCCTGGTATCAAGAAAACAGTACATGGTCATAGGAACAGTGGTCCCAGGTTATGTTCACAGACGATTCCATGTATAGCCTGAACAGTGATTCTCGTCGGGTTGCATCTGGCTTGAACCGGAACCAGATACCAACCCCTTAATGTCCTTGAGAGGGACCTGTATGGAGGTCGTGGTTTGATGGTGTCGGGTGGGATTATGATTGGTGCACGTAAACCCCTGCATGTCTTTGACAGAGGAACTGTAACAGGTCAGGTGTATCGGGACATCATTTTGCACCAGTATGTCTGCCTTTTCAGGGCTGCGGTGGGTCCCACCTTCCTCCTGATAGATGATACCGCGCGGCCCCACTGAGCTGCCATTGTGGAGGAATACTTTGAAACAGAAGATACGAGGCGAATGGAGTGGCCTGCCTGTTATCCAGACCTAAACCCCATCGAGCATGTCTGGGATGCTCTCGGTCGACGTATCGCTGCACATCTACAAACCCCTACGACACTTCAGGAGCTGGTGCAAGAACAGGAGGCTATGCCCCAGCAGCTGCTCGACCACCTGACCCAGAGTATGCCAATCCATTGTGCGGCCTGTTTACGAATGCATGGTGATCATATCCCATATTGATGTCGGGGTACACGCGTAGGAAACAGTGGCGTTTTGTAGCACGTGTTTCGGGTCGGTTTTCTCAACTTGTCACCAATACCGTGGACTTACAGATCTGTGTAATCTGGGTTCCCTATGTGCCTATGCTATTAGCGCCAGTTTTGTGTAGTGCCACGTTGTGTGGCACCACATTCTGCAATTATCCTTAATTTATGAGCGTGAGTGTAATGTAACAGGTTACGCAAAATCACAGAAATCATTCAACAGAGATACTGTTGATAATACAGTCAAACCGACAGAAAGCAAACAAATTCATGAAAAAGCCATGGGATACCTCCTAATATCTTGTCGGACCTCCTTTTGCCCGGCGTAGCGCAGTAACTCCCCGGGCATGGGCTCATCACTTCGTTGGAAGCCCCCCTGCAAAATTATTGAGCCATGCTGCCTCCATAACCGTTTATGATTGTGCGTGAGTTGCCGGTGCAGGATTTTGTGCAAGAACTGACCTCTCGATTATGTTCTCTCCCGTAGTGCTCAGAGCCATCTGTTCTCTCTATTTATCGCTTGTGCCTTATCCTGCGGTTGCGCAGGGTCGGCCATGGTTAATCGGATTTGGCATGTTAATTTAAGGGGTGGCCAGATGCCCTTCCTGCCGCCACTCCATACCCCCCGGGACGGAATTAGTGTACCCCAACTGGCTGTGTCTAATGTAATCCGTGGAATAGTGCGAATGTGTTTAGTAACTGAAGCGGAACGTGGGGACCAGCCCGGTATTCACTTAGTGGGATGTGGGAAACCGCCTAAAAACCACTTCCAGGCTGGCCGGCACACTGACCCTCGTCATTAACCCGCCGGGCGGATTCGATCCGGGGCCAGCGCGCGTACCCGAATCCAGGAAGCAGCGCGTAAGCGCTCTCGGCTACCCCAGCTGGTCAAAACCGATCTCTCGATTATGTCCCATAAATGTTCGATAGGTGGCCAAATCATTCGCTCGAATTATTCTTCAAACGAATCAGGAACAATTGCGGTCCGGTAACATGACGCATTGTTATCAACAAAAATTTCGTTCTTGATTGGCTGCAAGTGCTCTCGAAGTAGCCAGCGTAACCATTTCCACTCAATGATCGGTTCAGCTGGACCAGAGGGCCAGTACGTACCATGTAAAAACAGCCCACACCATTATGGAGCCACCAGCGGCTTGCACAGTACCTTGTTGACAACTTGAGTCTATGGCGTCGCGCAGTCTGCGACACATTCGAATCTTACTATCAGTTCTTACCAGCTGAAATCGGGACTCATCCGTCCA
This sequence comes from Schistocerca piceifrons, assembly GCF_021461385.2. Classification (NCBI taxonomy): domain Eukaryota; kingdom Metazoa; phylum Arthropoda; class Insecta; order Orthoptera; family Acrididae; genus Schistocerca; species Schistocerca piceifrons. The sequence continues at coordinate 747,242,353 of NC_060140.1, read as the reverse complement.
GGCCACGGTTTTCTAGTCGTCTAGGGTCCAACCGATATGGTCGGGAGCCCAGGAGAGGCGTTGCAGGCGGTGTCGTACTGTTAGGAAAGGCAATCGCATCGGTCGTATGCTGCCATAATACACTAATGCCAAATTTCGTCGCACTTTCCTAACGGATACGTTCATCATACGTCGACATTAATTTCTGCTGTTATTTCAAGCAGTGTTGTTTGTCTGTTGGCACTGAGAACTCTACCCAAAAGCCATTGCTCTCGGTCGTCGAGTGAAGGCCATTGGCCACTACGTTGTAGTTGAGAACAAGTGATGCCTCAAATTTCGCATTCTCGACACTCTTGACACTGTGGATCTCACTGAATTCCCTAACGATTCCCGAAATGGAATTTCCCATGCGTCTAGCTCCAAATACCATCTCACTTTCAAAATTGATTAATTCCCGCCTTGCGGCCATAATCACTTCGGAAATCTTTTCACATGAATCACCTGAGTACAAATGACAGTTCCGCCAATGCACTGCCGTTTTCTACCATGTACCCGCGACATTGCCACCATCTGTATATGTACGAGGGTAATCCCAAAAGTAAGGTCTCCTATTTTTTTATAAGTACAGAACTTTGTTTGTGTGACATTGGCCACACTGTTATGAAGAGTGCTTCACGTGCTGTGTGTAAACATGCGCACGCCGCGCTGTGGCGCTGTCTTGGCTTGGCAGCCATTGAGAATGGAGCTCCCGTTGGATGTTACCGCCAAGTGCGAATTGCGCGCAGTTATTCGGTTTTTGAACGCAGAGGGCACTGCACCGATTGAAATCCATCGCCAATTAACGGAAGTGTATGGTGAGTCATGCATGGATGTCAAAAATGTTCGTAAGTAGTCTAGAGTGTTTGCAGCTGGTCGGACTGAAATTCACGACGAACAAAGGAGCGGGAGACCGTCAGTTTCTGAGGAGACAGTGTTGAAGGTTGAGCAAAGCACGCGTGAAGATCGGCGGATCTCCATGGATGATTTTTGCACGTTGGTTCCTCAGGTTTCCCGAAGCACCGCTCACAGAATTTTAACGGAAACATTGAACTACCGGAAGGTGTGCGCAAGATGGGGTGCCACACATGCTGACTGAGGACCACGTGCTGCAACCAACTAATGCTTCCCGCGCATTTCTTCACCGCCTTGCAGCCGTACAGGACAACTTTCTGGATTCAATTGTCACGGGTGACGAAGCCTGGGCATACAACTTTACACCTGAGACCAAGGCAAAAATCACGCCAGTGGCGGCATCCTCCTTCGCCAAAGCCGCGAAAATGCAAACAAACACAGTCTGCCGGTAAAGCCATGACAACCGTTTTTTGGGATCGTAAAGGGTTATTGTTGGTCGACTTTATGCCCACTGGGACCACAATTAACGCTGACAGGTACTGTGACACTTTGAAAAAACTCAATCGGGTAATTCAGAACCGGAGAAGAGGAATGTTGAGCAAGCGCGTACACATTCTGCATTCACCTATAGTCCTGACTTGACGCCCAGTGACTATCATCTGTTCCCTAGGTTAAAAAAACATTTGACCTGAAAGCGATTCAGCTCCGACGACGAGGTGAAAGAAGAGGTTCATAACTTTCTGAACAGCATGGCGGCGAGCTGGTGTGACAAGGGCATACAAAAACTGCCACAGCGTCTACAAAAATGCATCGACAGAAATGGTGATTATGTCGAAAAATAGCTAAATGTTCAAGCTGTAAACTGATGTAAACCATTTTAGAAATAAACAGGTCTATGTACTTATAAAAAAATAGGAGACGTTACTTTTGGGATTACCCTCGTACTTATCGCTATCCCGTAACTTTTGCCACATCAGTATATACAGGACGTTATGTGATTCACTGCCAGTTCGGAATCATATTTGCTGCTCAACTGGATAAATGTGCTACGTATTTACAGTTTGCTCAAAAATTGCTCTGAGTACTGTAGGACTTAACATCTGAGGTCATCAGTCCCCCAGAACTTAAAACTACTTAAACCTAACTAACCTAAGGACATCACACACATCCATGCCCGAGGCAGGATTCGAACCTGCTACCGTAGCGGTCGCGCTGTTCCAGACTGAAGCGCCTAGAACCGCTAGGCCACACCGGCCGGCTGTACAGTTTGCGTTTAATTAATTCTTCTCTATAGATGCCCATCATTCCTTCATGAGAGCAACAGAGATTAGAATGTAAGACAGAAGCTAGTTACTTTGGAGCACTAACCCATTTTCCACGGTGACCTTGTTACTCACACCACGATCAGCTGAGTTCGGTTGTTGGCCATTGTAAGTAGGCTGTTTATGTTTTCTTAATGGCAACGTTACGTAGCGCTCTGTATGAAAATCACTGGCTGTGCTGTGTGCAGTCTGCAGCTAGTTTGCATTGTTGTCTGCCATTGTAGTGTTGGGCAGCTGGATGTTAGCAGCGCGTAGCATTGCGCAGTTGGAGGTGAGCCGCCAGCAGTGGTGGATGTGGGGAGGGAGATGGCGGAGTTTTGAAATTTGTACGACTGGATGTCATGAACTGCTATGTATATTATGACTTTTGAACACTATTAAGGTAAATACATTGTTTGTTCTCTATTAAAATATTTCATTTGCTAACTCTGCTTATCAGTAGTTAGTGCCTTCCGTAGTTTGAATCTTTTATTTAGCTGGCAGTAGTGGCGCTCACTGTATTGCAGTAGTTGGAGTAACGAAGATTTTTGTGAGGTAAGTGATTTGTGAAAGGTATAGGTTAATGTTAGTCAGGGCCATTCTTTTGTAGGGATTATTGAAAGTCAGATTGCGTTGCGCTAAAAATATTGTGTGTCAGTTTAAGCACAGTCTTGTATAATTGTTCAAAGGAGCGTTTCATATGTCGACCCTTAGCCTAGGATACCTCACTAGAATCTTCTGATTTTTTTTCTTGTAGTTTGTGTAATTAGTGTAGCTATTGGTTATTGCTAGCACGTAATTATAGAGAGAATTTCCTTTGTAGTTGCAGTCTTTCATTGTTGTACAGTAAAACAGGTGTGGCACGCATGTAGATTTGCACCAAGTATTTCGCAGCTGCAATTAATTAGATATTATTTTCAGTGCTATATTAATGTGTTTTCTTATTTTGCTCTTCAAATTGTGCTTTTTCTGTGTTGTCGTGTGAAATATTGTGACAGTAATGGCGTGTGAAAAACGCAATACTAGGCTCCAAAGTAAACTGAGAAATGACAGTGAAGACGAAAGCAGTGTATTAGCGCCACCGTGTAATGAATTAACTAACGTTCAAAGTAGTAACTTGGTAATTGTGCATAGGGAAATGGAGCAGGCTGCAAATAATGGTGTAGGCAGTGAAACAATTAGTGAACAGGGAAGCATTATCGATCGAGCGGTCGGCAACAACTTGCCTCAGGAATCCGAAATGACAGGACACAATCCTGCAAATACTGTAGAGTCAGGTTTTGCGTCCTCGCGGTTTTCTCAAATAAGTCCAGACACATTTCCTGCTTTTCAAAATGCGAATATTGCCGGTTCAAATGCATTGTCGAATAGCACTGAGGAACATGTTTCAGACACCAGTGCATTGTTATTACAATTAATGCAACAAATGGGACAAAAGCTTCAAAAGTTACACAATGGAACAACACCAGAGACATATACAGCAACAGTTAGACACAATGGAACAAAATCTTCAGAAGTTAGACACCACACTTGAACAAACACGTTAAGATTTAACTACTGAGTTACATAACATTGAATCGAAATGTCAAAAAGTCTGTAATGACGTAAAAACACAAATTTGCGAGCATTTTTATCCTATTTTTTCGCGGCATGAAAATGCATTACAGAACCACGAAGCAGCCATAAAAGAACTGCAAACTATTGTTCATGAAAATCATGAGACCTTGTGGGCTAAAATTGACTCAGTTGCATCTACCGATTCGGTTACGCTACTTGCAAAAACTCAGGGAAACTTAAAGGACACAGTAGATACTCTGAAAACTGGTTCAGAAAGACACATGGAGGGAATTAGTTCATTATCAGAGAAAGTAGTTGAACTTTCGGATCAGCTAAATAATTTATGTACGAAGGTAGATGATAATCTGAATGACACAAAACCGGTAGTCTTTAATGACACAGAAGAGTGCGAACAAATTAGGAAATTCAAACAAAATCAGAATCAAATTAATACGCAACACCAAAGAGAAATCCGGGAAGTACAAGATCAGCTGACACAGGTAATACAAGAATTACATATTTCAGAGGACACTCGCACTCCAATACGGGAAGAGGGACATAGAAATACGGAACAGCCACAAAATAATAACACGGGGTACTTCCGAAATTATACAAGAAATTGGCAAGGTACACCGAATTTTTAGATGGAACCGCCGAAACGAAGTAACAATGACCGATATGCGACTCGCCGACATGATGACTTTGACTATAAGCTGTTCAAAACATTTAGGAATTCTGGCAACGACATTCATCCACAAGCGTGGCTCCATCAATTCTCTCATTGTTTTCCTCCCAACTGGTCATTAGAGTACAGATTAGAATTTGTGTGGCTTCTTGGAGAATGAACCTACTGTAAGAATGCGATCGGTCATTCACGATTGCCACAGTGAAGGAGAATTTTATCATGCCTTCCTCTCAGCATATTGGTCTCAAGCTACAGAAGACCGAGTAAAACATAGCATCATAATGATGAAACATTTCGAACAATCTGAATGTTTCAGTCTTGTGAAATATTTTGAAGACATGTTGCACAAGAATCAGTACCCGTCAAATCCATACAGCCCCTCAGAACTCATCCGCATTTGCTTAATCAAATTGCCTGAACATTTACGACATATTATTTTGGCAGGACGTTGCAAAGACGACATTGAAGCTTTTCAGGGACACTTACGACAATTAGAAATTGACACACAGTCGCGGGATGCAAAAACAGGAAAACAATCACTACAGGTCACATCCGTCACAATTCTGTGATGACAGAAACAATAACTGGACCCAAGTCTATTCTCACAACGCAAATCGTGACCAAAACAGACACCACCCATATGACAACCACTGGCAGAGTAATAATAGTTACAGAGAAAGATCGCATTTCTGTAGTAATGAATATGACAGAGATTACCATAGAAACAGACAATATGGGAACACAAACAATTATTATCAAGGGAGACAGAATAACGTCAGACGCAACAGTTCAGCGCGCAGTTACGATTCAGGAAGAAATTCCCCACCACATGACCGACAAACAAGAAACTATGTAAACTACCGGCAAAACGACAGACCTGAATTCCATCAGAACTGGCGAGCTTCAAACAGGGCAGGGCCTTCTCGTCAAGGTGAATTTGTAGAAGTTAGGTCTCCTGATCCCAATAACGACGTGCGCCAACAAAGAGACAGACAATGACTTGCACCGCAGGCAGCCACATGCGCCGGCTGGCTCAGAGAAAAATAACATAGATGCTAACCTTGAGAAAAATTCCAGTATTCTTTACCGACGTGTACCGCATGACAATTGCATTCAAGTTCAAACTCTGAGTACTATGAAGAGTAAAGGATTTCACCACACTTCACATATAAAACCGCTTATTGAGAGATAATCTGCTTTTTAACTTAGTCTTTGCCATAAAATTTTTCACTTTACATTACTAGTATTCTTTGTTAGACTTAGAAACTGTTAACATGCAACAGTGTTTGAAGTTAAGTATCCAATCTAGAACCTAGGATACATATTTAGACAGTAGTTACGAGTGCATTGTTATAGTGAACAGACGACACAGTGTTACTGTGTATGTACATTCGTGCTTGTTAGTTGCGCGATTACGTAACGACTATAAGGCTTACATACTTAGAACATTTACCAGTACTGCTAATGAGATTTTAATGGAACATTTTGGTTTACTTGAAAATACATTCTGGATTTGAAGTACTTTCTGTGAGATACCAGATGACACAGTGGTTAGTTTATGTGACAGCTACACGATTTTATCACGACGCTACTAATGAGTGACAATATACAGTGTTGCTTTTGCAGTGTTTCTGTTTTATTTCTGCACAGTTTTTTTGTATTATTCTGGAAAGTAAAACATGTTTTAGTAGTAACTTTTGTGGTATAGCTACAATGAGACAGCCTTTTTCATAGCACAACAATACGTTACATTATTATACTTTCTTGATCATGGTAAGGTATGTAATAACTATGGTATCCATACGCAAAGCATTTCATTTTCGTTGATGATGAGGTAAGTATATTGACTTCAGCAGAACTTTGCTTACAGAGGACGATAACTACGACACTTCCACAGAATTATCTTACAGAAAGACGCACATTTAGCGCTACAGGACACCCATTTGAGAGATTAATTTTGTACTTAAGCCATTAATTTTTTAAGATTTTTGAATTACAAAGAAAGTTTTCCATGATACAATTCATTCCATTGCTGTAATCTGTAACACCTGAGGGTATAATTACATTAATCCTCAGGGGGGTACACGCTTACTTTTGTGTACCATGTGTTTGGCAAGCACAAAGAGTCCTAGCTAATGTGTTATTTGCTTATACAACTTTACACATCGGTACCATATTTCTCTAACACACAAATTACACAGCTATCTGATCATTTAACTGAGAGATAAACTTTTTTTTACTACAGCAGTGACACATGTTTACGCAATTACACTGTTGGATAATTTCACACTTATGAAATTGTATTTTGCCTGTACTTTGTGTACTGTTCATATTTTTTTTGGAACCATTGTGATACTACGAGAGCGTTGAATGATGTATTTGGTATGGGATCATGATTTTTAAAGTACGTTTGAGGTATAGGACACTTTTGACACGAGCAGAGAATTTTTTTAGGTTTTGAAATTATTGAAGGAAGCTACGGCGATTTTGAGCTTTGGCTGAGGTTTTATGATGTTATGATTATGATGTGTATTACACTGTTGCGGTATGTTTATGATCAATAAGCTGATGCTATATGAGGAATTTGATTATGCTATGTATTTACTATGATGAAATATTGAAGAAGTGTCGACGAATATGTATATGTGTAATAAGGTAAGGAATAATGAGTAGTGGTTAGGGACTCTGACTTGTGAAAAAGGATGATGGAAACCAAGAATCGTATTTTAAGAGTTATGAAATGTGTGTATATGCGTGAATGTATCACAATGCCGATGAAAACTTTTTGAACACTTATATTCATAGGATTTTCTTTCTACACATTTGCAACGCAAATTCTCGACTTGTGAAATTTTTTATATGAGACTGTCACTGTAATGCAAACTGGTGTCGTAAATATTTCAGTAAGAAAGTTAAGTGACCACCTTCACGTAATGAGTCGTGGGCACCCAGCTGCCCGACAGTCGCCTGGAAAAAAGCTATTAGTGTGTGCCTTTCAGAGCCACAGGTGGAGGAAAAAATAAAGGAGGCCATTATCCTTGCTATTGACATTCCTTTGTAGAAAGCATCGCAAATACGACACGCTCAAACTTGAAAACATATGATTATACTGTGGAGCTCTTAATTTATGATATTTACTAAAATGTCTAATGAAACGATGAGAAACATTTCACGGCTATTGTCTTGCTAGTTGAGAGAAATGCCATATGGCTTGCTTTATGTACAGGGCTATTACAAATGATGGAAGCGATTTCATAAATTCACTGTAGCTCCATTCATTGACATATGGTCACGAGACACTACAGATATGTAGAAAAACTCATAAAGTTTTGTTCGGCTGAAGCCGCACTTCAGGTTTCTGTCGCCAGAGCGTTCGAGAGCGCAGTGAGACAAAATGGCGACAGGAGCCGAGAAAGCGTATGTCGTGCTTGAAATGCACTCACATCAGTCAGTCATAACAGTGCAACAACACTTCAGGACGAAGTTCAACAAAGATCCACCAACTGCCAACTCCATTCGGCGATGGTATGCGCAGTTTAAAGCTTCTGGATGCCTTTGTAAGGGGAAATCAACGGGTCGGTCTGCAGTGAACGAAGAAACGGTTGAATGCGTGCAGGCAAGTTTCACGCGTAGCCCGCGGAAGTCGACGAATAAAGCAAGCAGGGAGCTAAACATACCACAGCCAACGGTTTGGAAAATCATATGGAAAAGGCTAAAGCAGAAGCCTTACCATTTACAATTGCTACAAGCCCTGACACCTGATGACAGTCAAACGCTTTGAATTTTCGGCGCGGTTGCAACAGCTCATGGAAGAGGATGCGTTCAGTGTGAAACTTGTTTTCAGTGATGAAGCAACATTTTTTCTTAATGGTGAAGTGAACAGACACAATGTGCGAATCTGGGCGGTAGAGAATCCTCATGCATTCGTGCAGGAAATTCGCAATTCACCAAAAGTTAATGTGTTTTGTGCAATCTCACGGTTTAAAGTTGACGGCCCCTTTTTCTTCTGCGAAAAAAACGTTACAGGACACGTGTATCTGGACATGCTGGAAAATTGGCTCATGCCACAACTGGAGACCGACAGCGCAGACTTCATCTTTCAACAGGATGGTGCTCCACCGCACTTCCATCATGATCTTGGGCATTTCTTAAACAGGAGATTGGAAAACCGATGGATCGGTCGTGGTGGAGATCATGATCAGCAATTCATGGCCTCCACGCTCTCCCGACTTAACCCCATGCGATTTCTTTCTGTGGGGTTATGTGAAAGATTCAGTGTTTAAACCTCCTCTACCAAGAAACGTGCCAGAACCGCGAGCTCGCATCAACGATGCTTTCGAACTCATTGATGGGGAGATGCTGCGCAGAGTGTGGGAGGAACTTGATTATCGGCTTGATGTCTGCCGGATCACTAAAGGGGCACATATCGAACATTTGTGAATGCCTAAAAAAATTTTTGGAGTTTTTGTATGTGTGTGCAAAGCATTGTAAAAATATATCAAATAATAAAGTTATTGTAGAGCTGTGAAATCGCTTCAATCATTTGTAATAACGCTGTATTTATTTACTCATTTGTTTAATATCTAGTTTCTAGCTGCACTGCAGCATTGGTTAAAATAAAATTTAATAGATGTACTAATACAGTTATTTTATGCCTACAGATCCAGTCAATTTTAAATTTATGATCTACTTCCAAGAAAACGAGGCCACATAAATAGACATTTCCCTTCACAGGAATTGTATAAATAATTTTTTTAGTGACTTGGTAACTTTCTTGCAGAGTAAGTTTTTGTGATGCATCACTCTAGTGTTAAGATGTGACATAAATATTAAACATCGCCATCTCTACTACAATATTTTTTCTGATTGAGCTTTCTCATGTTTAGATCTAAGTTATTGCATTTGCTGCTGCTGTTTGCCAGGCATGGTGCTACTAAATTTCGCTTTGTATTACTCTGTTAAGCTAGTTTTACTACTGATTTATTTTTCTTGTTGCTGCACATTGGCTCATATTAGTTGTAATGTTGCATTGCTTGGTAATTTAGATTTACTGTAGCTTGCTTTGACAATTTCCATTTTTTTCATTGCTGTTTGTATTAATTGTTTTATGCTGCTGCATTGCCTCGTCCCTTAGTTTAGCATCTGAGCTCAGTAGATTTAAGTTAGCTTAAGAGGGGGTAGACTATATAAGAGAATGAGTTGCGATGAATTGGAAGAAATGCATTGAGAAGTTATACGAAAAAAGTACAGAAAGCAGGTATAGGTAGGATTTTCTTGGAAATTAATGATGAGGTAAGATAATGGAAAATAATGACGTAAGAAAAATGTGAACATATAAATACAGAAAGCATGCTTGGATAGGATTTTTTTGGTGGAAACAAATGTTGAAATAAGATGAAAGATCTATGAAATGAAGTTTTGGGTTGGACTGCAGTACCAAATGTTACACTTAACACGAACCCTGTCTTTCCTTTTGTATTATTCCGCTATGTGTTTATGTACCCTTGTGCATTTGTCTTCTTCCTGTCTTTATGTGTTTAGCTAATAAGATTTACGTTGTAGAATTTTTCAAATACTATGTTATTTTCTTTGTAAAGAGGTTTAGACATTATTTATTCTGTTTTGTTTTGATGCTCATGTGTGACATTAATGTTTCATAAACTATTTTCATTATTTTATGTATGTACTTATGTCATAATTCTTGTAACACTGATGTGCATGTTTATTTCTATTCTTTTGTAAAGCCTGTTTTACTACAAATGTTACCTGTGTTATTATGTTTTTAATGATGTATTTTGTACCTTTGTTAGTGTATTCTTATGTTATAAAATTGTAATTGACACCAGTTCATCAAATTAAGTAACTTGTAAGTTACATTTCACTGCAGACATTTCTGTTGGTCATAGTATATGGACAATATGTGAGAAGTAGGGACTGATAGTGTTTGCACGTGTGTTAATAATTCAGCAAGGGACTGATAACAGCATTGCTGGTTCTAAGGACAATTTCAAAAACTTTGTGAGTGCACAAGTGGTGGTTTATGGACTTGCTATAATATTGTCCGCAAGACTCTTCGACGGTGATTGTGCACCTGCACAGTTGCAACAGATGGCTGCTGGCCGTCTCTACAAGGACTACAGTGGTTCTGCATCTTTGATGGCCCACCATTACCATTATTTCTACAAGGACTGCAGTGGGTCTGCACCTCTGGTGGCCCACTAATACCGTAATCTCTACCAGGACTACAGTGGGTCTGCTCTGTGATGACCTACGTACCAATATTCTTCAAAACTTCGACTGACTCTGCGGTGGGTTTGCTCTGTTGTGGCCCATTACCTGTCGGCATGTCAAGAGTCAGCACTGTCTTTTCGTTGGAAGGACAACACTACTTCTTCAAGACTGCATGGAAATCCACTACTTCAGTGTGCATTTTCTTCTACTGCTATTTTACTGTGATGAACGATGAGGACTGTCTTTATTTACTGTGAGAAAATTTTAGCTTTTGAGCAACATTGTATCAATAAGTGTGTGCCTTGGATTTCTTTGTTATTGTAATTACGAAAAATTTTATCAAATCATTATTGGCCTCTGCCTAAAACAATTTGTAAAATTTTTTGTGGGGAGCATGGGGGCTATGTAAGTAGGCTGTTTATGTTTTCTTATTGGCAACGTTACGTAGCGCTCTGTATGAAAATCACTGGCTGTGCTGTGTGCAGTCTGCAGCTGGTTTGCATTGTTGTCTGCCATTGTAGTGTTGGGCAGCTGGATGTTAACAGCGCATAGCGTTGCGCAGTTGGAGGTGAGCCGCCAGCAGTGGTGGATGTGGGGAGAGAGATGGCGGAGTTTTGAAATTTGTAAGACTGGATGTCATGCACTGCTATGTATATTATGATTTTTCAACACTATTAAGGTAAATACATTGTTTGTTCTCTATTAAAATCTTTCATTTCCTAACTATGCCTATGAGTAGTTAGTGCCTTCCGTAGTTTGAATCTTTTATTTAGCTGGCAGTAGTGGCGATCGCTGTATTGCAGTAGTTGGAGTAACGAAGATTTTTGTGAGGTAAGTGATTTGTGAAAGGTATAGGTTAATGTTAGTCAGGGCCATTCTTTTGTAGGGATTATTGAAAGTCAGATTGCGTTGCGCTAAAAATATTGTGTGTCAGTTTAAGGACAGTCATGTATAATTGTTCAAAGGGGACGTTTCACCATTTCCAAGAGCATATTCCTAAGTCACGCTTTGCGGGTGTACACGAATGTGCATGTCATATTCAATTTAAGAAAATAGGAATACGCACTTTAATATAGCCGAAATTAACTGATGGTGATGCAGATAACAATTGTTCTATAACACCCATGGTGAAAACGGAAACTGTTCTTAAGGTCATTTGTCGCCGCGGAAATCGATTTTGTGAGGCCTTACGACTCCCACTGTATTTTTAAGATTACACGGTAACGTTTATCAGAGTCATGTTATTTAATGACCGCGTCACAGAGCGTGTACTTTCGTAGGACATACTGTAATTGTAGTTGTCGTGGCTTCTGACAAGATGACGATGCACGGAGCATTTGGTGCGCGATGAAGCAGACAATGACACGTTCAGGTGTTTCGTCTCCACGAACGAGTTAGGGAGACCAGCTTTCACCGCATCCGGCAAACACTATTGGACACTAGGTCAATGTAATACTCCTTTTTCTCTCCATCTCAAGGAATACAGCATTGCATGCGCGAACAGCCAGGGTATAACTTCAAGTGGGATGCAAATTTCCCAATAAGCACTTGAAAGACCAGATTATCGTATGGATTTGTCTTTATAGGGAGAAACGCCTAGCCGGCCGGTGTGGCCGAGCGGTTCTAGGCGCTACTGTTCGGAACCGCGCGACCGCTACGGTCGCAGGTTCGAATCCTGCCTCGGGCATGGATGTGTGTGATGTCCTTAGGTTAGTTAGGTTTAAGTAGTTCTAAGTTCTAGGGGACTGATGACCTCAGATGTGAAGTCCCATAGTGCTCAGAGCCATTTGAATCATTTTTGAGAAACGCCTGACAATACTTATTTCAGATCTATTAGTTAGACGCCCTTATCACTTAAGAGGTAGGGTAATCGACATGTCGAAATGTTTTCTATACATTCGGAGGTGATTTCTCTGTATGTCTCATCCGTGAACGCTTTCGTTATTTAAAAGTTTCGGTTGTTGTCTCCAATTATTATTAATTGTATCGCCGTGAATATTTATTAGTCTGTGTAATGGAATGGAACGAACTCCATTTAACGTATTGTAGTATAGGATGCACACTGCATTATATCACCTTTACAAGTGAAATTGTGGAAAAAGTTTAGCGCATGCGGCTTCAAAATTACATTATGGCAGGAAACTTTTACTGAGCCAGCGTTTAAATACAGTTATAAATATTTAGTTTTTTTTCAGGGGAGTGGTGGCGGGTCATCAGAATTCCTACTGCATAAAATGGTTTTGTTTATGCGGTCTGCCACGAATTCCTCTCCTCTGTCAGTCTCTTCATGTCACCCAACGTCCTCAATTATTTGGTTGTTATATTCCAATCTCTCTCTTCTCCTAGATGTTTTACACTCTGTATCTCCCTCAAGTACCATGCAAGTTATTCTTTGATGTCTTAACATATGGGACCGATGGCCTTTGTAGTCTGGTCCCTTCAACCCCCACAAACCAATCAACCAACCAACCATCTTAACATATGTTCCGTCATCTTGTCTCTTCTTCTTGTCAGCGTTTCCCATATGTTCATTTATGCAGTGATTCTGTGGATAACTCTTCAGTCCTTATCAGTCACCCTAATTTCCAATATCCTTCTATAGCACAACATCTCAAACTCTTTGATTATCTTCTTTTGCGATTTTCCCACAGCCCTTGATTCAGTTCCATACAGTGCTGTGCTCCAAATGTAATCCGACAGAAATTTCTTCCTCAAATTCAGGCCCACGTCTGATACCAGCATATTTCTCTTGGCCAGACATACCCTTTTTGTCAGTGCTAGACCGCTTTTTATATCCCCTCTGCTTTCTTCGTCTTCAGCTATTTTGTTTCCAAGATAGCAGAATTCCTTCACTTCGTCTACTTCGTAGTCCCTACTTTTGATGTTACCGTTATCGACAGTCTCATTTCTAGTACTGCTCATTAGTTTCGTATTTCTTCGATTTGTTCGCAACCTGTTGCGTACGCTTATTCCGTACAACAGATTCTGACATTCTTCCTCCCTTTCAAGGGATACTGTAATCTACTGTAATCATATTACCTTAAAAAAATGGCTCTGAGAACTATGGGACTTAGCTGCTGAGGTCATCAGTCCCCTAGAACTTAGAACTACTTAAACCTAACTAACCTAAGGACATCACACACATCCATGCCCGAGGCGGGATTCGAACCTGCGACCGCAGCGGTCGCGCGGTTCCAGACTGTAGCGCCTAGAACCGCTCGGCAACCCCGGCCGGCCAGTTACCTTCCTTCGGTGAGACTAGTACAGCCAATCGAAAATAAAGACTTCGTAGCCAGTCACGGTGGCCGAGCGGTTCTAAGCGCTTCAGTCCGGAACCGCGCGACTGCTACAGTCGCATGTTCGAATCCTGCCTCGCGCATCGATGTATGTGATGTCCTTAGGTTAGCTAGGTTTAAGTAGTTTTAAGTTCTAGGGGACTGATGACCTCAGATGTTATGTCCCGTAGTGCTCGGAGCCATTTGAACCATTTGAAAGACTTCGTAATACATTTATGAGTTTCCGAATTGAAAGCAGATAACTACTACTTTTTGAGAAGGGCCATTCCTACCCTACGGAGAATGTAAGAGTTCGTCGTGTGAAGTGACTGGTAAGTCTTCACATGTGCCTTCAATTGCAGCCACATCGTGGATACCCACCGTAAGTAATGTGCGGGACTCTTGCACGTCTCCTCGATTCCTGGAAAACCTCTGCCGCCGTTGTCAGCTGAAGCGAACAACGTCATTACAATAGGGCTTTCTGATGATTTGTGTGGAATGGACATTTGATAGATGGGCCGCAATAAAGCAGATAAATCGCCAACTCAATGCAAGACAGCAAAAACTGCTGAGCCCAAAAAGGGCGCAGAGGGTAACGCGGTAGCAAGAACATCACTGATGGCGATTCGTAGCGTAGGTAGCCATCGCCTGGGCTGCCGATGGCAGGCTAGCAGTACGTCGAAAATTACATGAAGCAATGCATCCCACTTACCGACAAGGCACCGTTCAGGTAGATGGAAGATATGTTCTCGTGTGAGGAACGCTTACATGTAATGAAACTGAAGCATTTGTCGTAGTCTCGCCCGTTCGGAGAGTGGTACTGGAGTTTATTGTCCGATCATCCTCATGTTTGTTTATTTGTAACACCCCAATGCAAACTGGCATCTTCGGGGAACACTCTAAAATGTTGTCAGTTGGTTCTGTGGGCCGCCATCTCAACTGAGCTCATTCCATTTGAGTATGTATGCGAACCCATCACGAGAGACTTGAGCGCTTTGGACCCAGCTTCGACTAAGCTCTGTAGGTTCAGAGCGGCCGGTAAGTGAGAAAGGATGGCTCTCAAACGCTACCGATGTGCCGTGGAGTCCCTGTGGCGACGCGTCACTGCCATAATCAGGCCGATAGGTAGCGCTACATGCTACTGTGATACTATCTCTAACTGAAGCATTTATGAACGCAGTCAAATACCGTTACAGCTGCAGCGTTCATTGTCGCTTTGTACTGACGTGTCTGAGAGGTCCAGCATCGTAGTAAACCAAGAGCTGAATCTTAAAAAGTACGTTGCAGTCGACATCTATCACCGCCTTGGCTAATCCCTATATCTCCATCTACATTCGTTGCAAACCACTGTTGAGTGCATGGCACAGGGTGGTTATCACTGTATCACTGTATCACGCGAGAGGGTTTCCTCCCGTTCCCTTTGCGCATGAGGCGTGGAAAGAATGACTGTCTAAATATCTCTGGGTATTCTGTACTTAGTTGAAACAAGATTTTGTAGTCCGTACGGAAATTATACGTAGGGTGCTGAAGTTTATGACTAGATTCAACACCTAATACTGATTCTTATTAAATTATTCTGCGCTTGCAGCGTTACAGATGTCTTGTAAGGACATTATAGTAAACCAAAGCGCTGCTATATTCAAAGACTTATTATTAAGATGTTATTTTCCGGCGCTATAAGCTTATTTCGGCTCCATAACCATTATCAAGCCACCTGTAAACATATGGAGTTGTTAGTGCAAGTATCTATGTCTACATGATGCTAATAACAATTTTGTACATATCTGTCGTGATACTTCCACAACACATAGTTAACGCTGTCGCTCTCTAATATTGTGTACTGCTCCATATTGTAGGTGTTGTGCAGAATTAATTGTTATTCTCTAGGTAAGTAGTGCTTCAGCAGTGGAATTTGTTGCTGTATTCGCTAAGGGTTATTTAATACTTTCCATAAGTTTGACAGTTTCAATTTGCAGCTGAGTCAACAATGCTACACTATGTGATCAAAAGTATCTGGACATCCCCAAAAACATACGTTTTTCATATTAGGTGCATTGTGCGGCCACCTACTGCCAGATACTCTATATCAGCGTCCTCAGTAGTCATTAGACACCATGAGAGAGCAGAATGGGGCGCTCCGCGGAACTCACGGACTCGAACGTTGTCAAGTGACTGGGTGTCACTTACGTCATACGACAGTACGCTTGATTTCCACACTACTAAACATCCCTAGGTCCACTGTTTCCGATGTGATAGTGAAGTGGAAAAGTGAAGGGACACGTACAGCATAAAAGCGTACAGGTCGACCTCGTCTGTTGACTGATAAGAAACCACCGATAGCTGAAGAGGGCCGTAATATGTAATAGGCAGACATCTATCCAGACCATCACACAGGAATTCCAAACTCCATCAGGATCCACTACAAGTACTATGACAGTTAGGCGGGAGGTGAGAAAACTTGGATTTTCTGGTCGAGCGGCTGCTCATAAGCTACACATCACGCCGATAAATGCTAAACGACATCTCGCTTGGTGTAAGAAGCGTAAACATTGGACAATTGAACAGTGGAAAAACGTTGTGTGGAGTGACGAATCACAGTACACAATGTGGCGATCCGATGGCAGGGCGTGCGTGTGGCGAATGCCTGGTGAACGTCACCTGCTAGCGTGTGTAGTGCCAACAGTAAAATTTGGAGGCGGTGGTGTTATTGTGTGGTCGTGTTTTTCATGGAGGGGGCTTGCACCGCTTGTTGTTTTGCGTGGCACTATCACAACAGGAGCCTACATTGATGTTTTAAGCACCTTCCTGCTTCCCACAGTTGAAGAGCAATTCGGCGATGGCGATTGCATCTTTCAGCACGATCGAGCACCTGTTCATAATGCACCGCCTGTGGCGGAGTGGTTACACGACAATAACATCCCTGTAATTGACTGGCCTACACATTCCTGACCTGAATCCTACGGAACACCTTTCGGATGTTTTGGAATGTCGACTTCTTGTCAGGCCTCACCGACCGACATCGATACCTCTCCTCAGTGCAGCACTCCGTGAAGAAAGTGTAAGTTGTCATCAAGGCTAAGATTGGGTCAACACAATATTGAATTCCAACATTACTGATGGAGGGCGCCACGAACCGGTAAGTCATTTTCAGCCAGGTGTCCGAATACTTTTGATCACATAGTGTACATCGTTTCATAGTTGAGTCACTCATCTACGGAAATGGGTGTGGTAGTAGCTAATATTCGCTGGTGTTGTCGTTGCCTGTAAATTTGTTTTATTCGTTATCGTATTCTTTAATTTCAATAAAGTTATCAATATCATTTTTACGTTTTGTGTCTGTTTGTACGTTCGGAATTTTGTCTGGATATTTGCGTGTGTATATAGTCCTCTATTTCTTCTAAAGAGTTTGTTACTGGGCCCTTTAGTGTTAAGTGCAGAATTTCCATCGCATTTTCGACCTGGTTTACATTGTGGTTTTCTTTAAACGTGAACATTTTAGGTTAGGATTTACCGTGACTGTTATTGACATTAAATGAAACAGTCCAGCAAGGTTCGCAGGAGAGCTCCAGTGAAGTTGGGAAGGTAGGAGACGAGATACTGGCAGAAGTAAAGCTGTGAGGACGGGGCGTGAGTCGTGCTTGGGTAGCTCAGCTGGTAAGAACTTGCCCGCGAAAGGCAAAGGTTCCGAGTTCGAGTCTCGGTCCGGCACACAGTTTTAATCTGCCAGGAAGTTTCACTTTAGTGTAGTGGTAATAATCCTAGACCGTTGCATGTAGCATCGTGAGCTCAAAACTCGCCTGAACCGTAAAATTGTAATTTCTATATTCGGTTCGAGTACATTCTAGAAGTATCCACAAACGTCAAGAATCATTGCACTGGAATGGTCTGGAACTGTATATATATACCGTAGGTGTTCTGGCCGGAGGCCGTTCTCTCCGCGCTCTTGTATGTGCAAGTGCTGAATAAACCTCCTTCTACGTGACAATATCGAGAAATATTCGTCTTTCATACTTGGCATTTTCTCTTTGAATTTATCACCAGACAGGTTGAAACGTCCCCTTTGAACAATTTATACAAGACTGTGCTTATACTGACACACAATGTTTTTAGCGCAACGCAATCTGACTTTCAAAATTCCCTACTAAAGAATGGCCCTGACTAACATTAAACTATACCTTTCACAAATCACTTACCTCACAAAAATCTTCGCTGCTCAAGCTACTGCAATACAGCGAGCGCCACTACTGCCAGCTAAATAAAAGATTCAAACTATGGAAGGCACTAACTACTGATAGGGATAGTTAGCAAATGAAAGATATTAGTAGAGAACAAACAATGTATTTACCTTGATATCATCATATATAAATATAGCAGTTCATGACAAATTACAAATCTCCGCCATCTCTCTCCCCACATCCACCACTGCTGGCGGCTCACCTCCAACTGCGCAACGCTACGCGCTGTTCACAGCCAGCTGCCTAACACTACAATGGCGAGTATTACAACAATGCAAAGCAGCCACAGACTGCACACAGCACAGCCAGTGATTTTCATACAGAGGTGGCGTTACCAATATAAGAACTTAAACAGCCTACTTACATAAAGAAAACATAAACAGCCTACTTACATAGCCCCCATGCTCCCCACAAAAAATTTTTACAAATGGTGTTGGGCACTGGCCAATACAGATTTGACAAAAATTTTTCACAATTACATTACAAAGATATAAAATGCACACACTTATTGATACAATGTTGGTCAAAAGCTAAAATTTTCTCACAGTCCATAAAGACAGTCCTGATTCATCACAGTAAAATTACAGTGTTTTTCTTTTTTTTTTTTTGTTTTTCAAAGTCTGAACAGTAAAAGAGAATGCACACAGAAGTAGTGGATTTCCATGCAGTCATGAAGAAGTAGTGGTGTCCTTCCAACGGAAAGACAGTGCTGACTCGACATGCAGACAGGTAATGGGCCACAACAGAGTAAACCCACAGCAGAGTCAGTCGACGTTTTGAAGAATATTGGTAGTTAGGTCATCACAGAGCAGACCCACTGTAGTCCTGGTAGAGATTACGGTACTGGTGGGCCACCAGAGGTGCAGACCCACTGCAGTCCTTGTAGAAATAATGGTATTGATGGGTCATCAAAGATGTAGACCCACTGTAGTCCTTGTAGAGATGGCCAGCAGCCATCTGTTGGAACTGTGCAGGTGCATAATCACCATCGAAGAGTCTTGCGGACAATATAGCAAGTCCATAAACCACCACTTGTGCACTCACAAAGTTTCTGGAATTGTCCTTAGATCCAGCAATGCTGTTATCCAGTCCCTTGCTGAATCATTAACACACGTGCAAACACTCAGTCCCTACTTCTCACATATTGTCCATGTACTATGACCAACAGAAATGTGTGCAGTGAAATGTTACTTAATTTGAAGAACTGGTAACAATTACAATTTGGTAACATAAAAATACAATAACAAAGGTACAAAATACATCATTAAAGAACATAATAATACAGATAACATTTGTAGATAATAGGGGCTTTACAAAAAATAGAAATAAACATATACGTCAGTGTTACAGGAATTATGACATGAGTACATACATAGATCAGAATAACTTGCGAAACATCAACTTCACACATGAGCAGTTAAACAGAGTGAATAATGTCTAACATCTTTAAAAAGTAAATAACATATTATTAATGCCAATTATATTTGAGGATAACAGTATTCCTCATCATAGTGAATGTAGCTTAATATTAAGAGGAAAAAATTCTATGAAACTACACAGAGACAGGAAGAAAACAACTACACAAGGGTACACAAACACATAGTGGGATAACACCAATAGGAAAGGATAGGGTTCGTTTTCAGTGTAACATTTGGTACTGCAGTCCAACCCAAAACTTCATATATCTTTCCTCTTATTTCATCCTTTGTTTCCACCAAAAAAATTCTATCTAAGCATGCTTTCTGTATTTATATGTTCACACATTTCTCACCTCAACATTTATTTCCAAGAAAATCCTACCTAAACCTGTTTTCTGTACTTTTTTTTGTATAACTTCTCAATGCATTCTTTACCTATTCTCCATAGTCAGTTTCTTATATAGTCTACCCCCTCTTAAGCTAACTTAAATCTACTGAGCTCAGATGCTAAACTAAGGGACAAGGCAATGCAGCAGCACATAAAACAGTTAATATAAACAGCAATGAAAAAAAATGGAAAATCGCAAAGCAAGCTACAGTAAATCTAAATTACCAAGCAATTCAACATTACAACTAATATGAGGCAATGCGCAGCAAACAAAAAAATAAATCTGGCTTAGCAGAGTAACACAAATTAAAGTTCAGTAGCACTATGCCTGGCAAACAGCAGCTTATATCTAAACATGACATAGCTCAAGCAGAAAAAATAGTACACTAAAAATGGCCATGTCTAATACCTATGTCACATCTTAACACTAGAGTGATGCATCACGAGAACTTACACTAGCAGATAAGTTACCAAATTGTAAAAAAATTATTTATGCAATTCCTGTGAAGGGAAATGTCTATGTGCCCTCATTTTCTTGGAAGTAGATCATAAATTTCTTATTGACTGGATCTGTAGGCATAAAATAACTATATTAGTACATATATTAAATTTTATTTTAACCAATGCTGCAGTGCAGCTAGAAACTAGATATTGAAGAAAATGAGCAAATATGTACAAAGGACGGCATGAAACATCATTCATTAACCATAGGGCATTTCATAAGGCAGTAAAAATTCTCTCAATTCTCGAGAAAAACGCTTGTCATAATCAGGTGTGCAGATGTAAGTATCTTTCCAAGTAATTAGCGTGTCTTATTTGCGGTGCTTTCTACAAAGGAATGTCGATAGCGAGGATAATGGCCTCCCCTTTTTTTCTACCTGTGCCGCTGAAAGGCTAATGGCTTTTTTTCGGGCGGCTGTCGCCCAGGTGGGTGCCCGCGACGCATTACGTGCAGGTGGTCACTTAACTTTCTTACGGAAATATTTACGACAGCAGTTTCCGCTACAGTGACAGTCTCACATACAAATATTTCACAGGTCAAGAATTAGCGTTGCAAATCTGTAGAAACAAAATCCTATAAATATAAGTGTCCAAAAAAAAAAAATATTCGTCAGCACTGTGATACAGTCACGCATTTACGCACATTTCATGACTCTTAAAGTACGCTTCTTGGTTTCCAACATACTTCTTATTCCTCATATACGGTAGCATAATCTTATTGATCATAAACATATCTCAACAGCATAGTACACATCGTCGTCGTAATAATATCATAACACCTCAGTCAAATCTCAAAAACGTCGTAGCTTTCTGCAATAATTTCAAAACCTAAAAAAAAATTTCTCTGCTCATTTCAATAGTGTCATCTACCTCAAACGTACTTTAAAATCATGCTCCCTTACCAAATACACCATTCAAAGCTCTCATAGTATCACAATGATTCCGAAAAAATATGAACAGTTTACAAAGTACAGACAAAATACAGTTTCAAAAGTGTGAAGTTACCCAACTGTGTATTGCGTAAACATGTGACACTGATGTAAAAAAATGTTTATCTCTCAGTTAAATGATCAGATAGCTGTGTAATTTGTGTGTTAGAGAAATATGGTACCGATGTGTAAAGTTGTATAAGCAAATAGCATATTAGCTAGGGTTCCTTGTGGTTGCCACGCACATGATACACAAAGTAAGCGTGTACCCCCCTGAGGATTAATGTAATTATACCCTCAGGTGTTACAGATTACAGCAATGAAATGAAATGTATCACCGAAAACCTTTGTATCATTGTACTTCAAATATCATTAAAAATAAATGTTTTAAGTACAAAATTAATCACTCAAATGCGTGTCCTGTAGCGCTAAATGTGCGTCTTGCTGTAAGATAATTCTGTGGAAGTGTCGTACTTATCGTCCTCCGAAAGCTAAGTTCTGCAGAAGTCAATGTACTTACCTCATGATAAACAAAAGTGAAATGCTTTATGTATAGATATCTTACTTATTACGCTTATTGCCATGATGAAGAAAGTACTGTGCTGTAACGTATTGTTGTGCTACGGAAAAGGCAATCTCATTGTAGCTATACCACAAAAGTTACTACTAAAACATGTTTTACTTTGCAGAATAAAACAGAAAAACTGTGCAGAAATAAAACAGAAACACTACAAAAGCAACATTGTAAATTGTCACTCATTAGAAGCGTCGTGATAAAACCGTGTAGTTGTCACTTAAACTAACCACTGTGTCGTCTGGTATCTCACAGAAAGTACATTAAACCCAGAATGTATTTTCAAGTAAACCAAAATGTTGCATTAAAATCTCATTAGCAGTACCAGTATGTGTCCTAAGTATGTAAGCCTGATAGTCGTTACGTAATCGTGCAACTAACAAGCAAGAATGTACAAATATAACACTTTGTCGTCTGTTCACTATAACAATGCATTCGTAATTTCTGTTTAAAAATGTTCCCTAGGTTCTAGACTGGATATTTAACTTCAAACATTGTTGCATGTTAACAGTTTCTTAAGTCTGACAAAGCATACTAGAAATGTGAAGTGAAAAGTTTTATGGCAATGACAAAGTTAAAAAGCAGATTATCTTTCAATAAACGGTTTTACATGTGAAATGTGGTGTAAACCTTTACTCTTTCTAGTACGCAGAGTTTCAACTGAAAAGCAATTGTCATGTTTTATATGTCGGTAAGGAATGTTAAATCTTTTCTCAAGGTTAGCGTCTGTGTTATTTTTCTCTGAGCCAGTCGGCGCAGGTGGCTGCCTGCGGTGCGAGTCATTGTCTGTTCCTTTGTTGGCGCGCGTCGTTATTGGGATTAGGAGACCTGACTTCTACAAATTCACCGTGACGAGAGGGCCCTGCTCTGTTTGAATCCCGCCAGTTCTGATGCAATTCAGGTCTGTCGTTACGATCATATCGTCTGTCGTCATGTCGGTAGATTCCATAGTTTCTTTCTTGTCGGTCACATGGTGGAGAATTTCTCCTTGAATCGTAACTGCGCGCTGGTCCGTTGCGTCTAAAGTTATTCTGTCTCCCTTGATAGTATTTATTTTGGTTCCCATATTGTCTGTTTCTCTGATTGTCTCTGTGATAGTCATTACCACGGAGAGGTGATCTTTCCCTGTAGTTATTACTACTCTGCCAACGGTTGTCATACGGGTGGTGTCTGTTTTGGTCACGATTTGTGTTGTGAGAATAGCCTTGTCGCGTCCAGTTATCATTTCTGTCGTCACGGAATTGTGACGGATGTGACCTGTAGTGATTGTTTCCCTGTTTTCGCATCCCACGACTGTCTGAGTCAATTTCTAATTCTTGTAACAGTCCCTGAAAAGCTTCAATGTCGTCTTTGCAACGTCCTGCTAAAATAATATGTCGTAAATGTTCAGGTAATTTGAGTAAGCAAATGCGGATGAGTTCTGAGGGGCTGTATGGGTTTGAAAGATATTGATTCTTATGTAACATGTCTTCAAAATATTTGACAAGACTGGAAAATTCAGATTGTTCAAAGAGTTTCATCATCATGATGCTATGTTTTACACGGTCTTGTGTAGCTTGAGACCAATATGCTGAGAGGAAGGCATGGTAAAACTCTCCTTCACTGTGGCAATCGTGAATTACCGATCGCATTCTTACAGCTGGTTCATTCTCCAAGTAGCCACACATAAATTCTAATCTGTGTTCTAACGACCAGTTGGGAGGAAAACAATGCGAGAATTGATGGAGCCATGCTTGTGGATGAATGTCGTTGCCAGAATTCTTAAATGTTTTGAATTTTCGTGTAGTAATGAACAGCTTATAGTCAAAATCATCATGTCGCCGAGTCGCATATCGGTCATTGTTAGGTCGTGTCGGCCGTTCCATCTCAAAATTCGGTGCACGTTGCCAATTTCTTTCATAACTTCCGAAATGCCCTGTGTTATTATTTTGTGGCTGTTCCGTATTTCTGTGTCCCTCTTCCCGTATTGGGGCGCGAGTATCCTCTGAAATACGTAATTCTTGTATTACCTGTGTCAGCTGATCTTGTACCTCCCGGATTTCTCTTTTGTACTGTGTATTGATTTGATTTTGATTCTGTTTGAATTTTCTAATTTGTTCGTACTCTTCTGTGTCAGTGAAGGCTACAGGTCTTGTGTCATTCAGATCATCATCTAACTTTGTAGATAAGTTAGTGACCTGATCCGAAAGTTCGGCTACTTTCTCTGATAGTGAACACATTTCCTCAGTGTGTTTTTCTGAACCAAGTTTCAGAGTATTTACTGTGTCCTTAAAGTTTTCCTGAGTTTTTGCAAGTTGCGTAACCGAATCGGTAGATGCAACTGAGTCAAATTTAGCTTGCAAGGTCTCATGATTTTC
This sequence comes from Schistocerca piceifrons, assembly GCF_021461385.2. Taxonomy (NCBI): domain Eukaryota; kingdom Metazoa; phylum Arthropoda; class Insecta; order Orthoptera; family Acrididae; genus Schistocerca; species Schistocerca piceifrons. The sequence goes on along the minus strand of NC_060140.1, from coordinate 747,218,032 downwards.
ATGAACAATAATTTGCAGTTCTTTTATGGCTGCTTCGTGATTCTGTAATGCATTTTCATGCCGCGAAAAAATAGGTTGAAAATGCTCACAAATTTGTGTTTTTACGTCATTACAGACTTTTTGACATTTCGATTCAATGTTATGTAACTCAGTAGTTAAATCTTCACGTGTTTGTTCAAGTGTTTGTTCCAATGAGTCTAACTTTTTAAGATTTTGTTCCACTGTGTCTAACTTTTGAAGCTTTTGCTGTGTTTGTCTGTGATTTTGTTCCATTGTGTCTAACTTTTGAAGCTTTTGCTGTGTTTGTCTCTGATTTTGTTCCATTGTGTCTAACTGTTGCTGTGTTTGTCTCTGATGTTGTTCCATTGTGTCTAACTTTTCAAGCTTTTGTCCCATTTGTTGCATTAATTGTAATAACAATGCACTGGTGTCTGAAACAAGTTCCTCAGTGCTTTTCGGCAGTGAAGTTGCACCGGCAACATTCACATTTTGACAAGTGGAAAATGTGTCTTGACTCATTTGAGAAAACGGTGGGAACCCAAAACCTGAGTCTGCAGTATTTGCAATATTGTGTTCTGTCATTCCCGATTCCTGAGGCGAGCTGTTGCCGACCAATCGATCGATAACGCTTCCCTGTTCACTACCTGTTTCACTGTCTACACCATTGTTTGCCGCCCGCTCCATTTCCCTATGCGCAATTACCAAATTACTACTTTGAACATTAGTTAATTCATTACTCTGCGGCGCTAACACACTGCTTTCGTCTTCACTGTCATTTCTCAGTTTACTTTGAAGCCTAGTATTACGTTTTTCACACGCCATTATTGTCACAGTATTTCACACGATAACACAGAAAAGCGCAATTTGAAGAGCAAAATAAAATAACATAGCAATGGAAATAATGTCTACTTAATTGCCAGCGCAGCTGCGAAATACTTGGTGCAAATCTACATGCATGTGCATGCCACAACTGTTTTACTGTACAACAATGAAAGACTGCAACTACAAAGGAGATTTTCTCTACAATTACGCGCTAGCAATAAACAATAGCTACACTAATTACACAAACTACAAGAAAAAATCAGAAGCTTCCAGTGAGGTATCCTCGGCTAAGGGTCGACATATGAAACGTCCCCTTTGAACAATTTATACAAGACTGTGCTTATACTGACACACAATGTTTTTAGCGCAACGCAATCTGACTTTCAAAATTCCCTACTAAAGAATGGCCCTGACTAACATTAAACTATACCTTTCACAAATCACTTACCTCACAAAAATCTTCGCTGCTCAAGCTACTGCAATACAGCGAGCGCCACTACTGCCAGCTAAATAAAAGATTCAAACTATGGAAGGCACTAACTACTGATAGGGATAGTTAGCAAATGAAAGATATTAGTAGAGAACAAACAATGTATTTACCTTGATATCATCATATATAAATATAGCAGTTCATGACAAATTACAAATCTCCGCCATCTCTCTCCCCACATCCACCACTGCTGGCGGCTCACCTCCAACTGCGCAACGCTACGCGCTGTTCACAGCCAGCTGCCTAACACTACAATGGCGAGTATTACAACAATGCAAAGCAGCCACAGACTGCACACAGCACAGCCAGTGATTTTCATACAGAGGTGGCGTTACCAATATAAGAACTTAAACAGCCTACTTCCATAAAGAAAACATAAACAGCCTACTTACAAGGTTCACTATGGGCCAAGGATCTCCACTTTCCATTGATATAACACGAACCTCGGAGATAGGAGCTCTTTATTCAACTGGTGAAAATAAGCTCTGGTTTTTTGAAGAAATTAGACTTTATTTCTGCGTGCAGGTGAAGTTGACTATATAGGAACACTTTTATATTTTGCTACCCCAAGTTTTTATGATGCGTTTAATTGACACAAAAATACTGTACAGTAACTCCTGTTGTACACTTTCATCAGGTGGTACTAAATTTTCAATAAATACATAGCGTGAAGGCGTATAATTAATGATTTAGAAGTTGGTAAAGAGTTCGAATTAGGAAACCAGTTACTTAATTTTAACCTTCATTTGCTTAAGTTGGACCAGATGGTAAAACCGTGAGTATAACGTAAGTAAGAACAGCAACATTTTGAAGAAGCTGTATTTAAACATATTTATTAGACAAACATGATATTTAGGCCTCAATATTATTTTGGAATGTTCATCACCAATGAATTATTTGTTTTGGTAAATTTGGAGAAACTGTTTTGTCTTCATAAATCTCTTCAAATTAGAAAAATTTAAAACAAAACCTCGGTGCACTGAAATATACTAATGTCATCAGACTGAGATTAAGAATGACCAGTTACAGTGTAGTCTAATTGCAGTCCGAAAAGGAATATTTCTTTATGCTGGGCTTCCCATTGACACATTGTGTATGAACTCTAATTTGCAGTATACACGCTGTATTATGTCGTCTTCTTTTGTCTTCTTTTACAAAACTTAGAACCAGCTTCAACTGCCAAAACTGTCGTTTGTCTTCTGTTCTATGAGAATCAAAGTTACCTTCTTCTTTTTGTTGCTTATAAGGGCTTCTAGTGTTTGCAGTGGTATTCTGTGCTTTTACTCTACCTCGAATAGCAGGCTTCATACAGCTGGAAGGGGAGACTCCTTGTTCACAACCTTCTTGAAAGTCTATGTAATTGTCGTACAGTTGCTCTCACTTCAAGTGTCTTCTAAAGAAGATCCTTCCTACCATTGTTTATAGAAGTGGGCTTTTCTCGGAAATTATCATCAAATTCTGAGTAATTTGCTGTTGAAAAATTGTGATTTCCAAAAAAATTCTTATTCATAGGCTAAATTACTTCTGGGCAGAAGGCCCTTCCTGCTGTTTCAATTGTTGAATGCAATCATAGGCTGCGTCGAGAGCACAAACAACTATTATGTTGATCCCTTGCTCCCCTCTTGTCATGGCTTCAACTCGGTGTTAACCTTTTTGCGCACTGACTTCATGTTGTCTTTTTGAACCGTTGTAAATCCATATTCATCAACATTGAATCTATTGTTAGCTGTAATTCTATTCTCATCGGCAGTTATCTCAAGGAGGTCGATGAATTGATTCAAGCTCTCTCTATTAATCAATTACCTCTCCTCACTGATATACCTTCTGCCAGACTGAGGGAAAGCTATGGATTTCGTCCCACAAACGAAGGGAACCACGTTTTCCCCGTCATTTCTTTCTCTGTTGAAACAACGAGGTAACTAAAAATGGTTCAAATGGCTCTGAGCACTATGGGACTTAACATCTGTGGTCATCAGTCCCCTAGAACTTAGAACTACTTAAACCTAACTAACCTTAGGACATCACACACATCCATGCCCGAGGCAGGATTCGAACCTGCGACCGTAGCAGTCTCGCGGTTCCAGACTGAGCGCCTAGAACCGCTAGACCACCGCGGCCGGCTCAACGAGGTAACTCATCGATGGTAGGAATGAAAAGCGCGCAACTCTGTTTCGGTAAATTTTGCAGATGAAGCAAAAACGGTATCTAAAAAAAAATATAGTGATGCAGAAAGTTGCTACATGTGTAAATGTATAGGGTAGAAGCCTAGTTATTGACAGGTAAGAAAAATCCGCGCACTTAAAAATCTCTTTGATTATGCAGTTACTGGAATTACGTTTTTTCACAGACAAATGGAGTCACGAGATTTTCATTGGCTACCATCGTCATATTTTTCTGCTATGTTTAATGAAAATTTACGAACATCCTTGATGGTAAATCAGAAAAAAACATCTGTTCAAATAAGAGGAGGTGGGTGGTCTACGAGTACTTCAAAATGGTTCAAATGGCTCTGAGCACTATGGGACTTAACATCTGTGGTCATCAGTCCCCTAGAACTTAGAACTAATTAAACCTAACTAACCTAAGGACATCACACACATCCATGCCCGAGGCATGGTCGCTCGGTTCCAGACTGTAGCGCCTAGAAACGCACAGCCACTCCGGCCGGCCTGCGAGTACTTTTATTATCTCAGCTATAAAAGTAAATTGCCTTCCAATGATTGTACTTCATTTGAGGATGTATTTTTGCTGTCAGCATTTCCTGTTATTGAAGTTTTCGGTACTCCATACGCACAAGCATACTCATTAAGTCCACACACAGTTCCTGTATACTGCCACGGTGACCTTCAGCTCGTCTTCTGTCCGTTTCCCGTATATTCCCCTTTTCTTCCATCTTGAAAACTTAAAAGCACTACCCATCCCCATTACTGCACTTTCATATTAATTGTCATGAGTACCTCCTAAAATGTACTGGTCCAAATGCAGCAACTGGACGCCATATGAGGAAAGATAATGCTACGGGAACACACATAATTAAACTGTAGTTTTGTGATGCTTAGCTATTAAGTAATGAGTCACTTATCCAGTATACTGCAGATAATTTTACTTACTCGTACTGTATACGGTACATTATGATTTGTTGCACAACAGTTCTAACAAAAAACGAACAAAAATGGCAATTATGTGAAGGCTGCAGGTGACTGACCGCGACCTTAACAACATTTTTCACCATTAGAGGTATATTTCCTATAAAGAAGAATATTATTTCTAGTCATTATAAACACAATTCATGTTTTGGGTAACACATATCCATTCAAAACAGCAACATATCAGAATACTGACTTCAGAAGGAACGATTCTGTTGCTGCATAAATAGGAAAAATTTAGAGGTAAGGTTACGATTTAATGTCCCTTCGTCGACCATGACATAGTCAGAGCATAGACAGAAGGTTGCGGAAGAAAATTGGCCGTGTCCTTCTGAAAGAAATCAACGTAGCATTTATCTTGATCGACTGTGGGAGACCTGGAAAAACCTAAGTGTGGATGGTCGAACAGTAATACGAATCGAGCACCTACAATATGCGAGACTGGTCTCTTGATTACAGTGCCTCATCTCTGGGATGCAGAAATGAATAACAGAATCATTATTTTTAAAAATATCTGTAAAGCACAAATTCAGCACATTATTTCTGTAAAATTAAATTAAAATTAAACCACTCTTGGAGTGTTTTTAAAGCTGTATAAACTAAAGAATGTTAAATAATTTCTAAGTCTCGGAAAAATATACCCTTCTAACTGAACTGGACTAAAAGATGTAAGAAGTTCGTGTTCCTTAATAGACCTCCTGGCACCAGTTGTTTTACATTTTTGTGAGTGTACGCAGTTGACGCCCATCTCTTGCCTTTTGTCTTGCCGTATTCACGCGGTGATAAGTGGCTAGTTAAGACGAGGTAATTTCATTTGCACGCAGTGAAAGTCAGGGGGTATTCCAGCTGTGTCGTATGCATGACGTGTGCTGTAAGGTGATAAACCAGAACCTTTGACGGTAACGCCGCGTTACGTAGCCTGTGTTACATAGCCAGCAGCAGTACAGTAGTTGAGTGATGTAAATTGTACGAACAAGGACTTCGAAACTTAAGTGCACATTTCTGGCAGATAAAACAACAGTCCAAGAACAGAACGTAACGCTAATCTTGTGAAGCACTGCCGAATGCAATTACTTTCACTCGCTTTGGTTTCGTACCTTCGCCTCACAAGCTTTGCCTAGTTTGGATGTAGTATAGTTAATCTTTGTTGATTAAAGGGAAGAGTACTCATTAAGTGGTGCTTTCAGTCATGAAGCTGACATTTTTCCCAACAGATTTTTTCGTATGTCCAAGGAGGAGATTCGTGTTTAACGTCCCGTCGACAACGAGGTCATTACAGACAGAGCACAAGCTCGAATTAGTGAAGGATGGAGAAGGAAAGTGGCCGTGCCCTTACGAGGGAACCATCCCAGCACTTGCCTTAAGCAGTTTAGGGAAATCAAGGAAAACCTAAATCAGGATGGCCGGACGTGGGTTTGAACCGTCATCCTCCCGAATATGAGTCCAATGTGCTCCCACTGCGCTATCCCGTTCAGTTCGTTTATGTTCAGACGGGTGTAATTGGTGAAGTGGGTACTTTGAAAACATTTCTTTTTCTGTAGTCAACAATGTTTCGTCCGCCCCCGGTAGCTGAGTGGTCAGCGCGACAGAATGTCAGTCCTAAGGACCCGGGTTCGATTCCCGGCTGTGTCGGAGATTTTCTCCTCTCAGGGACTGGGTGTTGTGTTGTCCTAATCATCATCATTTCATCTCCATCGACGTGTAGGTCGCCGAAGTGGCGTCAACTCGAAAGACCTGCACCTGGCGGATGGTCCACCGGACGGGAGGCCCTAGCCACACGACTGGAAAACAATGTTCCGAAACTTTTTGAAATCATACTCCGTCTTTTCTTATCTTGTTCTGTGTCAACCATTTTTTGTGAGACCCTAGCACATACATGGTGCTCGTTAATCTGTTTCCGTGCTAAGATATTAACGAGTCCCTACATTTCGTAAGCGTCTACACTTCTATAAAGACCAGATTCTAAGTGACATAGCGGATGTTCTTCTTCATTAAAGGATTTTACAAAGATTTCTTTTTCATTTTTCTGATACTTCTCTATTTGGTAATCAACTTGCCATTCAATTTTTCAAAATCGCTCTTTCACTCCCTATCCACTGTAGAATTACGTTTACCTTTTCTCTGGAACTCCCACGGTCACCGTTACACTTCCACACAATCCTGTACTCGAAATGTATACTTTGAAGAACTTCCACAGTTTCAGTATTTCATAAATACAGAACTACACTGTTGACGGAAACTATCTTCTCCAGCGACTATCTCTGGCGTCCGCCATTTTATAAGTTTCCAAGTTAGAATAGTTATTTCGCTTCTTCTTCGTATTGTTATGCGTTTTTCTTACTTTCAGCAATGTTTTCTCAAGAAAACAGTCGAGATCACATTTTTGTTTAGCTTTGTTGACCCGTTTCGGACGAGTGACGCCATATTTAGATGTAAAACTAGAATAAATAAAAATAAAGCGTTAGTTATCCCCTAAGAATCTCATATTTGACATAAGTATATAATTTAATTTTATCCATATTTCGCAGCTCAAAAAGTGACTGTATTCAAAACACTGGAGGTATAAATTAAACACCACCTTCAGTCACAACCTTTTCGTGTTTTATTAACTACACGATGCATTTCGGACCCTGTGGGTCCATCGTCAGGTGTAATTTGTCTTAATACATGTTTTATTTCTTCTCCTGAATGAGATGAAATGCGTATTCCTGTCACGAAAAGGTTTACTGTTAGGTTATGAATTTCGTAAGTCGAACGCGGAAAATATGTGCAAAATAGTGGAAAATGAACAGTGTAAAATGAACAGTGTAAACTTTCCACATCATCCAAGGAAAGCATTTCTAACTTTTTAGTACCGGCAAACATTCTTTTCTCCGTCGTTTTAATACATGTCACTTCATTCAAGATGTACATTTGCACACACATGTTTATAAACATTTCACAGATGTTTTTTGTGCATGGTGTTGTCAAAGGCGAATTTATTCGTAGTGCTAAAGATATAACTATTAAACAATTGACATATGCGAGAAAAAAGTTTAGAATTACTGAAATAACTAGGGCTTTCGAAATCTGTTTGCTCATTTAACGTAGATTCTGGTTTTTTTCATTTTGTGGAGGTGTAACTCCAGTTGTTCAAACAGACTTAGGGTCTTACCGTTATGTAGTATTACCAAATTGTTTTCTAGACTGTTTCGTTTACAATATATGTTGTGCAATGACTGATTTTTGAAATTCTTGAGCCTGAAAGCGTTTACATGTTCTTGAAAACGGGTCTTGAAGTTTCTGCCTGTTTTCCCTACATTGTAGGCAGGACAACTGGGGCATGATACTGCTGTTGTTGCATGTTTGTGTATTTGAGTTTACGTTATGGATGAGTAGTATTTACACTGTCCAGTCACATTAAAGTGACCACCTATTAAAAGCCTGAACAACCACCTTTTACAACGTAGACCGTTGCGAGACATGGAGGAAGAGTGTCACTGAGGTTCTGGAAGGTACCAATATGGATGTGGATCCACGCTGACTCAATGCCATGGGCAGCTACGCAAGTTTTCTCCACTGAGGATCCATGAAGCGAACAACCCGATCGAGGTGGTCCCATAGATTCTCGACTGCGTTTAAATCCAGGGACGTCGGTGCCCAGGGAGTACAGTAAACTCATAAACTCATCCTGGTGCTCTTCGAAACAAGAATGTACACTGCGAACTGTGTGACAAGTTGCATTGTCCAGCTGGAAGATACCATCGTGTCAAGGAAAACCAACTGCTTGTAGGAACGAACATGGTCTCCAAGGATAAATGGATACTTTTATTGATCCATTGTGCCTTCCAGAATGATGAGACCACCCAGGTAATGCCACGAAAACATTTTCCAGGCCATAATGCTCCCTCCTCCGAATTGGGCTCTTCCGACAGTTATTGCAGCGTATTTGCTTTTAGTCCGATGAAGCATGTAACGTACACTACTGGCCATTAAAATTGCTACACCACGAAGATGACGTGCTACAGACGCGAAATTTAACCGACAGGAAGAAGATGCTGTGATATGCAAATGATTAACTTTTCAGAGCATTCACACAAGGTTGGTGCCGGTGGCGACACCTACAACGTGTTGATATGAGGAAAGTTTCCAACCGATTTCTCATACACAAAGAGCAGTTGACCGGCATTGCCTGGTGAAACGTTGTTGTGATGCCTCGTGTAAGGAGGAGAAATGCGTACCATCACGTTTCCGACTTTGATAAAGGTCGGATTGTAGCCTATCGCGACATTGCTGCTCGCGTTGGTCGAGATCCAATGACTGTTAGCAGAATATGGAATCGGTGGGTGCAGGAGGGTAATACGGAACGCTGTGCTGGATCCCAACTGCCTCGTATCACTAGCAGTCGAGATGACAGGCATCTTATCCACATGGCTGTAACGGATCGTGCAGCCACGTCCCGATCCCTGAGTCAACAGATGGGGACGTTTGCAAGACGACAACCATCTGCACGAACAGATGCAGCAGCATGGACTATCAGCTCGGAGACCACGGCTGCGGTTACCCCTGACGCTGCATCACAGACAGGAGCGACGGTGTACTCAACGACGAACCTGGGTGCACGCATGGCAAAACGTCATTTTTTTCGGATGAATCTAGGTTCTGTTTACAGCATCATGATGGTAGCATCCGTGTTTGGCGACACCTCGGTGAACGCACATTGGAAGCGTGTATTCGTCATCGCCATACTGGCGTATCATCTGGCGTGATGGTATGGGATGCCTCGGTCACCTCTTGTTCGCATTGACGGCACTTTGAACAGTGGACGTTACATTTCAGATGTGTTACGACCCGTGGCTCTACCCCTCTTTCGATCCCTGCGAAACCCTACATTTCAGCAGGATAATGCACGACCACATGTTGCAGGTCCTATACGGGCCTTTCTGGATACTGAAAATGTTCGACTGCTGCCCTGGCCAGCACATTCTCCAGATCTCTCACCAACTGAAAACGTCTGGTCAATGGTGGCCGAGCAACTGCCTCGTCACAATATGTCAGTCACTACTCTTGATGAACTGCGGTATCGTGTTGAAGCTGTATGGGCAACTGTACCTGTACACGCCATCCAAGCTCTGTTTGACTCAATGCCCAGGCGTATCAAGGCCGTTACTACGGCCAGAGGTGGTTGGTCTGCGTACTGGTTTCTCAGGATCTATGCACCCAAATTGCGTGAAAATGTAATCACATGTCAGTTCTAGTATAATATATTTGTCCAATTGAAACGTCCCCTTAGAAAAATTATACATGACTGTCCTTAAACTGACACACAATATTTTTAGCGCAACGCAATCCGACTTTCAAAAATCCCTACAAAAGAATGGCCCTGACTAACATTAACCTATACCTTTCACAAATCACTTACCTCACAAAAATTTTCGTTACTAGAACTACTGCAATACAGCGAGCGCCACTACTGCCAGCTAAATAAAAGATTCAAACTACGGAAGGCACTAACTACTTATAGGCATAGTAAGGAAATGAAAGATTTCAATAGAGAACAAACAATGTATTTACCTTAATAGTGTTGAAAAATCATAATATACCCAGCCGTTCATGACATCCAGTCTTACAAATTTCAAAACTCTGCCATTTCTCACCCCACATCCACCACTGTTGGCGGCTCACCTCCAACTGCGCAACGCTATGCGCTGTTAACGGCCAACTGCCCAACGCTACAATGGCAGACAATAATGCAAACTAGCCACAGACTGCACACAGCACAGCCAGTGATTTTCATACAGAGCGCTACGTAACGTTGCCAATAAGAAAACATAAACAGCCTACTTACACAATGAATACCCGTTTATCATCTGCATTTTTTCTTGGTGTAGCAGTTTCAATGGCCAGTAGTGTAATTCATCTGAAATGGTCACTTCTTGTCACTCAGTGGACGTCCAGATATGATATTGGCGGGCAAATTCCAGCCTTCCTTGCCAAGGAGCAGCAGTCGGCATGGGTGCATTAACCAGGCACTTGCTGTGGAGGCCAATACGCAGCTTCAACCACAGTGGCACGTGAACAATTTACAACTGGGTCTTTCTATTTAAACGTTGGAACTTCCGGGCGGTGATAGAGCAAAGCCTCGTAAAAGCGACGTAAACAAAAAAATAAAAAAGAGCTAAAATTTAGTGACGATTTACGTTGTGATATCAAGGTAATACGAAATACATACTTGAGCAATTTAATCAGATAAACTTAGTAGGATAGTGTCTGCTATCAGTTAGATCAGGCGAGGGCAAACTTTGACGACCTGCGAGTCTTATTCACATACTTAATTGCGGGCTGCTTCGTCACGTGTTACGGCAGTGATTATACCGCATAAATCAGAACTATGCGTCCATGACCTTGCTGTTTATTGTTGTGCATTACTTCCTACTAAAGGTAAGTAGAGATGGGCTACAGAGCGAGTGATGCAGCAGCTGTTGCCATAGAGAAGCTGGACAGGAACAGAAACGATTAGCGAACAAATAAAGACAAGAAATAGAAGTTTTACTTAACCTACAGCTTTCTCCATGCATTGCGAAAAAACTTTACAAAAGAATAAGTAGCAAAGAGATCCAGTTCTTACGAAGAAGCGCACTAAGAGCGCCGTGGAATGAGAGGCTCCCGCTACTAGCACACGACTGAACTGCCGAAGGCTGACTAAGGCCCCTTTTATATGATCGACTTTCTTGTCTCAATTGAATACTTGAGAGAAGTGCGTCTACTGCAGCGGCCCTGGCATTTTATTCCCCTTCTGAGTTTCGTCTGTTTTGAGTGGTCATTTTCGTTTACTCGGCATTGCTGGTGTTCTGAAGACTGTCTGTCGTGGAATTTGGCACTTGAATGATGAAAGTGAAGTTATGAGCAATTATCGTTTTTGCATAAAAACCGAAATATATTAACAAAATGTAGGAATAATTAGTGTCAGTAGAGTTTATTAAAGACCAAAGCAGAATTCATGGTGAAAATTCTTGTCAAGGGTCGTGTGGTAAATTGTTCACATTCTCGAGAACTAAAGAATAGGGAAAGTGTCATCCAGACATTTCATAACACATACAGCTTATTTTCTCGAGAAAGTGTGTGCTTGTAGACACATCAAGCAGTATGTAGAAAGCAGTAAATAACGCCTTTCCCTTTATGCTTTGCTTTTTTTTTTAATTTTTTTTTGTGCTAGGTGTCAAATAACAACGTAAATTCTTTTTATCGTCTAGTAATTCTGAGCTTTTCACTGTTGAAATAATTTACATTAAAACACGTTTATCTATGAACTTTCTTATCTATACACAGTGCAGGTTCTTTCTCCGTTAAACGTTAATACTTTTTGTATGTCCATCCTTGTGATCGAAGGTCGTGGGACTTCGCCGTTTACTTATGTAAGAAAATTAAACACCTACAACCGTTCTTATGACTTCATTTATTGTGTAGCTACCAGTTTCGGTGCTTCAGTGTGCCATCTTCAGGGTTTAGCTGATGCTACAGGGACGGCTGTATGTGTTTCATTTTCTTACGTAATTTTTTCATTTTCTTGTTTTTTAGGTATTTCGTCTCTTTTGTAGGAGAACACTAGTAGGAAAAAACGCTAGGACCTCGTGTAACTTTTCAGTCTGCCACGAAAACAAAATAAAGATTAGGAGGACACGAAATCACAAAATCTATTTCTATAATAGGAGTGAACACGACCGGCATTTGCCATAACTTCCAGTGGTGGCAGACGCTGCCATAGTTCCTTGTGTCTGCATGTCTGCAGCTCGCAGCATACATTGAAATTTAGAACTCCACATTCAGTACAATCCATGGATCGTTGATACTATAGACACACTCGTCTCGTGCCCCTTCGCTAACACAAAAGAGAAATTTAGCGGCACCGTCCCACCACCGCAGCTGTGTTGGGAGATCAAACACACGGGACCACCCCCCAAACCGCCATTCTGCAATGGAAAACAATGGTATTTAACGTCAACGCATCTCTTATAGTTGAGCATCTATTAAGATGTAGGATCCCAATGATAAGAAAAATTCTCTTTCCACGAAAATTGGAACAGTCCATTTTCTTTTAATTTTATGAGCGAAATCGGTAAAGTCTTTACGTTCGACCGGAGGATACAATTCGACATGTCCAACCTGCATAAAATGGGGGGGAGGGGGGAGGGGGGGGGGAGGGAAACTTCCACTATTTTGCTGTAAAAACTACCGATCATAGCAGAATGTCCTTGTCATTTGAAAACCATCATCGGAGTAAACAAAAAGCGAGAACTTAAATTCCAAAGAAAAAATATCTATGTAAAGCAATTTTTCAGCTTGATGGACACATTGCACGACCTGAGAGCGCGTCTCAGGTTCAAATCAGTGTATGTAAATAAAGTCATGCACATGTGTATTACAAACATCTCAGACATTGGCTCACATATCGGGAAAAAATACAGTCTACTTGTAACAACTACTGTACATAAAATAATTTTTTCTTCTGATTTTCGATAAATTAGTGTAAGCAATGTTTTGATTTCATTTCTTTTTCTTTTCGTGTCATTATGTTAAAGAAACTGTAAGCAACTTTCGATGTGAATATTAATATTTATGTCAAATTTCAAGCAATGCTATAACAGAATTGAAGTGTAACCCATGTTGAATCTATTGTAACATGTTTAAAATTGTAATTGTGCGCCTGGTCCATACGAAGGCAATGTATTAGGATTTGTGGGATGCAAAACCTTTGGTGAATACCCTGTCTGTAGAGGAGCGGTAAAAGGTGGATGGCAGGCGAGCGCGGGAAAATGCACACGGGCGTGGCACGGCATAACGGGCTCAGCAGTAGTAGTCGGAGTTGGGCATCGGTCTGAGAAACACGCTTTGGATCGAGGAGGCTTTCCTGGAAAACGTGATTTCATTGAGCCTCGGATGTGCTGTTCCCGACAACTATACAGCATGGCTATGTTCCATAGGCACTAAATGGAAAAGGATTGCGACGCTAAGAAGAAGCAAAGTGCCGATACAGCAAGAGCCATAGCTGTGATTGTACGTGTGCCGTGCGCCTCGCCATCTCGCCGCCCGCCAACCGCCGCATCGACACGAACGGGTTGAAACATTTAGTACTGTATTCGTGTGGACCAGTGTTACTTTTGTTCCCGATTGTTCAATAACAACTTAACTTTTACCAGAATTGTCCTATCATTTAATTATCCTCATCACTAACCTAGACAGGGTCCTTTCCACATGTTGTGCAATCCGAGTGTCCCGAAATGAAGATTTAAAGTTTATGTTAATAAGAATTACCTGCAGACCTATCTATGCTAGAATGATGTTTAAGGAACTTTATTGTTAATGACTAAACAAGTAAATAACATAGGTCTGACAAAGTTGGAAGATAATGTTGAAATTGGTTGAGTAATGAAGTATAATTAATTTGAGACAAGAATAATGGTAGTTAAATAAGCAATAAATAAGAGTAGTAATTCATATATTGGAAACGTTGAGTGCTTAATGAGTTCAATAGTCAAAGAATTTCAATACAGTGACAATTACAGTTTCAGGGCCCCCCCCCCTTTTTCTTTTCTATTCATTTAAATCCAGAAGTGTACTGAACTGATTTGACCAGCAAAGTTAAAGTCAATATAAAACCTAAATTTATCAGTGTTTTACCCTTCTTAAAATTGACATTGTATGTGTGTTTCAAAAGTGCTATTTCTAGGGTAACCTATGCCCGATTTCAATCAGACCAATAGACAATACGAATTTTGTAGTAAACATTATAGTGTATTGTTGTGTATTTATAGCTTGTCCATGTTAGTACAGAAAGTGAAAATATTAGTTCAGTAGATTTCCTGGTTCTAAAACTTACCATATAATGCAGTGTCACTACGTGTTGCTGTGCTTGAACGTAATCCCTCTTGTACAGGGAAGAAACTCAGTTAATGCCTAATTAGGCTGGCGACCGTATTATTAACAATTGGTAGCATCTGCTGTGTTGTTTCTTGTCCGTCCTAATGTGTAGTTGCACTTTAGGCTTGCTTGACGTGTCATTGTATTTACTGAGTGAGTGTAAGTTTGATTTTGCCTCCATTCAGGTACACGCGGTCAACATATTTACCAAAATCCTTTATTATAAGGTGAAGCCCGTCAACTTACCATAGTACAGGCTTTAATAAGTATCGTGCGCAGTAGCGTAGACGTTACATACTCACTGTTAGGGAAATAAAACACTATCATTTCTAAGTTCCACAACGAACTATAATTCAAGTGGTGTCAACTTTATAATTAGATGTTATGAAGTATGAAATAACACAGGACTTGCAGTAGCACCGGTTTTTTAAACATTCAGTTATGACGATGATTCCTCAAGAATATATAACAGCCGATTTCTAATAGTTTTACGGGCAAAATAGGAGTAGTTTTAGAGAATTATCTGCAGCCAAACTTTAACCAGTTATTCTACTCCTTGAAATAGAACCTCCTATAAAATTTTACCACATATCTCTCTTTCAATATATAGAAAAACAAATACTCCTTGTGTGTTGACATCGAGCATATTACATTTACACATATTTCTCCACTGGAGCACGTGGCTAGTGCTCGAAGTCACTTGCACAGATCTGTGTAAGGTTTTATTGACGGTACTACAGGAAGACCATGAAGACTATGAATCACAAGAGAGGGTTTCAGTATTATTCCTTCATAAGCAGTTTAGTATGTTGTTTTTTCGGCTGGAACACATCCAAACAGTATACGATTACAGTTTTGTACACCACTGTACACTTTTTTTTTCTACTATGACTTCGAGGTCTTTTTGTCAGCTGCTAAACTGGCATTAAAAAATTTCGATACTTTGGTTCTTACAAAAAGCTGAACGTCGCATGGTGTAAACTAAGCAGCTCCCACAATACACAGGTGGTGGAAATGAAACACAGAGGCAATGTTTCTCATTGACAAAAATATGGAAGTCATCGCAACATATGGAAACTGCAAGAGCCTGCGGCATTGTAGAGGGTTTCCAACACCTATCTGAAGGTGATTGCTATACAGTTAATCTCATTTTCCACATCGACGGGGTAGCAAATGTCTCGGTGTTCCGTTTCGATGTTTCCTCATTTTATAGTCATCTACATGATTAGTGTTCCAGGGTTGACCATCGCTGGAGTCTGTTCACAACATGTGCGAGTTAGTAGAAATAAAAAAACCTACAGTTATCTTATTGGTGCAAAAAATAAAAAAATAAAAACATGGAGAGCATGGGAGCATGTGGAAAGAGGACGAGTCTGCAGAATCGTGGAACGCTTCCAAACAACTTTCTGAAGGTGATGACCTCTACATTTAATCCCATGATCCACAGTGACAATTAGCACATATTCAGTGTTCCGCTAAAGCTCCCTCCAGTGGTGTCAGTCAATCATTATGTGGTAATCAACAGCATACCAGTGGACGGGCAGGATGGGAAAGACACTTTTCATATGGAGTGATTTACTGTAATACAAACCACAGTTTATAGTGTGATCAATTTTAGCAATTTTACCAATTGTTCTGTAATTTCTACCCAGCCAATGACACAGCAGAATGCTTCCCAGTATCTGCATCATCACAAAATCACCCCTCGACTACTTTTCAAGTACCATATACTAGATTGTGAATGCAGCTAGATGACTGTGCGGTACATCCATTCGACCATATACACCAAAGTATACCAGACAGCGTCCTATACCGATGCAATTAGGTTATCTGCATATTTCCAGCGCATCCATTGTGGTGCGGAATTTACGATTACGACTGGCTATCTTTCCTTGTGTGGATGGGCGTCATAGAGTATTCTCACGTTCACAGAATAAAGTCGGAGTTTGACAGATCCCTACAACATTGTCCTTTACCAATCCTCCCTGCAACACCAACCTTACGCACGACACCAATCCAAAAGCACAAAATCTCTCCAGATGCGTTCGTGTTGAGGAGAGTACCGTCTGTTATCGGTGTATAGTAGACATGAGTGTTGTCGTGATATAACAGACGGTTCAGGAGGAACATGTGGTTTATACATGATGGAACTCCAGATGATGGAGTTTGAAACGTTTCACATAAAGCAACCGTGCTGTCAATTCTGAAGCATTCTTCCACTGTCTGAGGTCAATACCAGGAAGGTGTCATTGAGGTACCATCCACACACTGCTGCACGAAAATGCAAACGAAGAAGCAGCAATTGCTTACGAGGGAGTAAGCACCACGATCAGTACAGAAAGGAGATGTAACAGTCTTATTACTGTTTACAGTAGCATCACCATAGCTCTGGTAGCATTCCTCTTACAGAAAAATGTCCTGGTCTGATGTTAGGTAGTTTTGCTCATGTGTACAATAATATAGCAGTTTCGTCCTAACACCATATCTCTCGAGTACACACCCCTCACACTATTAAAGGTGATACATCAGATATCTGTCCTTCTCCTACAGAACAATCTAAGGAAAGGCTCAAGTCTGATAAACGCATTGATTCTTCTCCTTAATACTTCAGGAATACCGTTCTTTGTGAGAAACAGGCGTAATTTGGCAACATACGTATTTGACTGCTTGTGTGAGAACATAGTTATGAATAGGAATACATATTTTTTGCCTGTTTTAATAGGGCACCTCTATGTAATACATCGCTTTGTTGGAGTATGTGTTACAAAAACCCACGTAGTTTACACGGAGAGGGGAAAGGCTAAAAGTGAGTGCAGGTAGAGCATAATCTTTAACCTTTTCTCGGTCTTAAGTGCCCGTATACCCACAGCCCAGCTCAATTCCTCGTATTTCGTGGTACTTCTTCCATAATTTTGTGTATTCTCAGTCAATTTAAGTAATTTTACAAGTTTATTTCCAGATTTTACATTTTTCGTCGTATTTCCCTCAATTTTATTTCTTTCCCACAATTTGTCGTAATTGTACCAGGTTTTACTCGATTTTTACCGGTTTTATTTCTTATTTCTATATTTTTCCCCATGTATGTGGTCATATTTCTGGCGTATCCATGTGTTTTTTTGATTTTATACGAGGATATTTGCATATCTTATACACAGCCTACTAGAAAATCTTCCCAGTGATCTACATGCATTCATTTTGCGTGGGAAGATCACGGAACGTATAGTGACACTCGTCTCATACCTAGATGAGACTCAACAAGTGCTGCAGGTTGGAAACTCTTAGTCTGGAAACAAATCCGTGTACTGCAACGGCACAACGGAGAGCTTGTCTGCAGACTCATGAAGTGACGCACTTGATGGAAACTAAGTCTGGCACAGTTCTACACGTTCGTCAGACTTCCACTCTATCATGTAGGGATCTGCAACAGGCAGTTGACATGTGTACAAAGTTGATTTCTGCCGATGCTCTGATATTTTTTCCCGTAAGTATTTGCTCTTATTGGTTAGCAGATGAGTTTCGCTACCTTCGTTTGCACCTTCAAACTCTGATACATCCCCACAACCATGTCAGGATATCTACAAACAGTAGTTTTCGGGTTGTTTTTACTAATAATAAGTTATTCGTTATTTGACAACGTATCGACTGCACTTCGTATCCCGGTCGGCGAGAGTTTCCCTTCCCCGTACCTACAGGGTGCACGCCACCGGAAACGTAATTTATTAACGAGCAGTTAGCAAGTTATGCATTCAAACTACAACCGTACACTGCTTACTGCTCTACACACAATTATGCATGCATATTACCAATCGCGAAGTCTCGATTTCAACTGCTTTTAGGTTATTTTCGCAGCGCTACAGCCCCGCAAAGAGCGGAAAACGCTTCACAAAACACTTCTGTAGGGAAAGTAAGCACATTTAAATACATCCTGCTAAAGAGCATAACATCTTCGATGCAAGTCATAATAACGATGTTTCGTGATAATATTGTCTAGATTCTCCAGTAATAACAGCAAATCAAGGCAGCCATCTGCTTTTATACTCTTAAACATCCATGATGTCGGCACATCATCACCCCAGTTCCGCTATTTTGTGTGCTACATGTCCATCTAGCATCAGTCCTTTGTGAGTTTTATTCTTATATACGGTGCAGAACTCCACATTAGTCGGATGGTATAATACTATACTCGAAGGCGCCCAGTCACTCGCAACCGAATATTCTACAGATGCAATGCATTTGCTCTTATTTTGTTATGTCCCTAAGGCTGCTGCAGCTGCAGTTTTGAATGAGAGCCTGGCCTTAAGACTGTAGATTGTAGAAGCCTGCGACTGAGAGTGGTCCCTGTAGCTGCCACCGGCCATCCGATATCGCGGCAGCATAGGGCGCTTGTAGTCGTGGCCGCTGAAGCCGTGGTTCAGTGGGCGTGCGTCATTGGATCCACTTGGTCCCCGCGCGACCACTATCGGCATCTGTCGGAAATGTGTCGGAAACGTGCGTTTCTGTCGTCAGCTGTGAGACTCCAGTGAGGGTGGTATCGATCTATGACATCACATTTATGGATAATACATTTTAACTCGGCGCTAAGCTTCCGACATACCATCAAAAATAGCTATACCTCAGAATATGCCTCTTCAAGAGAACATGAATACTATTGTACATAGAAACTCTCAGATTCCACGTCCTCGCTGTAAATTAATATTTTCATTTTGTTTTTCCTTAATTGCCCTGTAAGCTTGTAAGTGGTCCATGACCGGGGAATTCATTGCTAGCGCACTTGAGCAGATGTAACTTCGATGGATTGCTCACGCGCTGCCTGCGATATGTAAGCTATAATAGAATCGCATACCAGAGAGCAGTGTTGGCAGCAGTAGTAGCAGCTCGCAGTGGGGCGGTTGGGTCAGGTCGCTCGTAGAGAGCAGTTGTCGAGTTGTATAGCTCACAGAGAGCACTTGCGTCCTGTATATAATTACCAAGGCCGGTCGTGGAGAACGATGGCGGTGCCTGAGCGATGTAGTATAAGGTAAAAGCAAAAATTATTATCATTTATTGGCGCGTGCATATGTAATTTGCAACAACTCATTTTGTACTATTGTTATATTAAAGTCACATGTAAATATTTTCCAATAATTTTTCAATAATAATCTTTCTTATAAAGGTAACTTTTGACAGTCATTCATCTGAATTTAAAGTTTTTACTGATTTCTCCTATCCATAGTCATGCCAATTATCGTACATAAAATCAATTGTTTATCATACATAACAAAATCTAGTGGCCAGTATTGCACTGGGCTGTACCAGAAAAAATTCTTATTGGAGCAGTTATCCGGAGACATAATTGAGGTAAGAACTTTCGGTTTATTCAGAATGTCTTTTCAGGACAATGACGCAGCATTGCTGATGTCCAGATTTACCAGTTTAGATTCACAGTCAGTTAATTATTGAAAGGTTATATATGAGTCGCATTTTCATTGGGAGTTTAGCCAGATTTTTATTGCGAGGTTACTGAAATAATTTAACTGTTGGGAGGTTACAAGCTGTTGTTGAGCATTGTTTTTTGTAGAAATCGCCTTTTCATATTATACCTTATATTCCTTCACAGACATAGTTATCAGCAGTCAACAAGCAAAGAGGTTTATCTTTGTGCATGGTAAAGAAATAATCCGCTGTCCATTTCTCCTGGAATTGTCCACATTCAGGATCTACTTTTCTCTCGTTTATGTCAGACTTTTTTCAAATAACCTCAATAAAGATGCACAGAAACATTTGCACGAATTTAACGAACAAGCAGCACAGAATTTTACGAGTATACTGTCAACAGATCACTAGTTTGTTCAAGTTATCAACCTTTTAGCTTGATGAAATCGGCACGCTTCGCGAGTAGTCGGTAGTTTTCGTGTCATTGTCGCCTACTACGAACGTTCGCGATCTATAAGTGTGTAGCACAGACGCCCGCAGTAAGTAACGTGTTTGTGTTGTCAGCACTGATCCAGAGACGAAAATATTTCACATCGCGCCTTTTAAAGGTAGTGAGTGGTTTCCACCACTCTCCACACGCACATGGGCACATGAGCCATGGCTTCGCGCTCAGTCTAGAAACCTGTTTCTATTTGTTGTTCAAATCCAGCGGAGGCGAAATGGCATTGCGCATGCGCAAGGTGGCCAATACTTTCACTGTTTCTCCGTCATGAGCTACAAACACGAGGTGAGACAAGTGCCGGCGGGAAAAACCAAAACTGCCTCCCGGACGGACTACGATGCAAGGTCTACTCTTGTTCTCCCGCGAATATCTTCCGCGGGCCGGACTGAAACTAGTTGCCGGCGCCGGATGCCTACCCGTGGCTAGGATACTGGATGACGATGAGCACAGAATTCATGACGCGCCAAAAGCGACGAGAAACCATCGTGATCCATAACCGTTAGATTGCTATCCACGCCTGAGCCAGACTGCTCTGGCTGAAATGAGCACACATCACGGTCATGGAGTCAGATAAATGCTTAGCGGATCACACTCGTATCTCTGAACATCCTCGCACAGTTTTGGGAGCGTTTGGAGAATTTCAGGCTGGACAAAGCTATTCACATGGCCCGATAGTACGAATGTGTAATATCTGCCGATGTGAAATGATGGCAGTGGTAGGACTCCTGACTCGCATTCGAGAGGACGGCTGTTCTAATCCACATCTATCCCTCCGGGGTGAGGTTCCCTGTAGTTTTCTAAACCCATAAAAGTTAAACGTGGAATGGTTCCTCTGATAAAGACAACGCTGATTTCCTTCTCCGTCCTTCCCTAATCCGAGCTTGTGCTCCGCCTCCAGTGACAACGTGTCGACGGGACGTTTAACCCTGTTGTTCCTTCTTTTCACCAACTGTTCGATCGGCGCCGTGATGCCACTAGGGAAACATCGACTCATGCTCTTCCTGAAGTACTTCCATCCTGTCACCCGAGTTACCAACATCTACCGCGACTCACCGTTACATGTAACCATTTTCCACATTTCAACGTTCCGACAGCGGCGTTCCTGCAGCACTGCTAAGCTATGTGCCCTGTGATCAGTGGTGAGCAGAGATATACGTTGCTCGGCCGTAGTCATCCAGCGTTGGACTCGCTGGCTCTTTTCTGCGCTGCGCTGTCTTTCATATTTTACAATCCGCGATAAGCAGCGGGTACTCCTGTCATTACAAGTAAATATCCTCGGAGTAGTGAAGCAACTCAAATCACTTAATAAAAGCAAGTCTTCTGGTCCAGACTGTATACCAATTATGGTCCTTTCGGAGTATGCTGATGCATTAGCTCCATACTTAACAATCATGTACAACCGTTCGCTCGACGAAAGATCCGTACCGAAAGACTAGAAAGTTCCACAGGTCACACCTAAATTCAAAAAAGGTAGATTTTATAACATGTATTATGTTCGAACATTATGAATTACTGTACCTCGAAGAAAACTGTCAAAAAATGGTTCAAATGGCTCTGAGCACTATGGGACTTAAGTTTTACTATTTAAACCTGTCTAACCTAAGGACATCACACACATCCATGCTCGAGGCAGGATTCGAACCTGCGACCGTATCGGTAGCGCGGCTCCAGACTGTAGCGCTTACAACCGCTCGGCCACTTCGGCCGGCAGAAAACTGTATATTGACACACAGCAACATGAGTTTAGAAAACATCGTTCCTGTGAAACACAACTGGTTCTTTATTCACATGAAGTGCTGAGTGCTATTGACAAGGGATTTCAGATCGATTCCGTATTCTTGGATTTCCGGAAGGCTTTTGACACTGTACCACACAAGCGGCTCGTAGTAAAATTGCGTGCTTATAGAATATCGTTTCAGTTATGTGACTGGATTTGAGATTTCCTGTCAGAGAGGTCACAGTTCGTAGTAATTCACGGAAAGTCATGGAGTAAAACAGAAGTGATTTCAGGCGTTCCCCAAGGTAGTGTTATAGGCCCTTTGGTGTTCTTATTTGGGAGCCAATCCGAGGAGCCGTATTCGGTTGTTTGCAGATGACGCTGTCGTTTATCGACTAATAAAGTCATCAGAAGATCAAAACAAACTGCAAAACGATTAAGAAAAAATATCTGAATGGTGCGAAAAGTGGCAGTTGACCCTAAATAACGAAAAGTGGGAGGTCATCCACATGAGTGCTAAAAGTAACTCGTTAAAATTCAGTTACACGATAAATCAGTCTAATCTAAAAGCCCTAAATTCAACTAAATACCTAGGTATTACAATTACGAATAACTTAAATTGGAAAGAACACACAGACAATGTTGCGGGGAAGGCTAACCAAAGACTGCGTTTTATTGGCAGGACGCTTAGAAAATGTAACAGACCTACTACGCTTGCCCGTCCTCTTTTAGAATACTGCTGCGCGGTTTGGGATCCTTACCAGATAGGGCTGACGGAGTACATCGAAAAAGTTCAAAGAAGAGCAGCACGTTTTGTATTATCGCGAAATATGGGAGAGAGTGTCACAGAAATGATACAGGATTTGGGCTGGACGTCATTAAAAGAAAGGCGTTTTTCGTTGCGACGGAATCTTCTCACGAAATTCCAGTCACAAACTTTCTTCTCCGAATGCGAAAATATTTGGTTGACACCGACCTACATAGGGAGAAACGATCACCACGATAAAATAAGGGAAATCAGAGCTCGTACCGAAAGATATAGGTATTCATTCTTTCCGCGCGCTATACGAGATTGGAATAACAGAGAATTGTGAAGGTGGTTCGATGAACCCTCTGCCAGGCACTTAAATGTGATTTGCAGAGTATCCATGTAGATGTAGACAACGTTGATTTCCACGCCACTTAAACCCAGTCGGAGTGGTCCTCCCCGAATGGAAGTACGCCACACCTTTGAGATGATGGCACGTAATAAGACCCAGTGTGTTGACATCATTTTCCCATGCGTCGAGCATCCATGATGTGGCAGCGATCAGATGTGTCGGGTAAGGTACTACTTGCTCATTCTGCACTCCCCTAACAATCAGAGAATGCTTTAGTTAATTCGCAAGCTGATATAGTCTATTCATCATGGTGATAGGAGCGTGTTGCTATACAGCAGGAACCTCAGATTCAATTTATCGTTAGTGTATAGTGTTTCGCAAATATTTTGTGTGCTTCTTATTTTAATTTTCACGATGACCGCATAGATCACTTGTCGAGGTGATTATATGATAGAGTAAGGTGATATAAGAACCTCACAATGACGTATGGCACGTCGCTGCTACAGGGGAGTGCTGGCAGTAGGCAACATACCTACGCTGGCGAGCAGCGGAAGCTGCAGAGGCGTGTGACGGAGACACGGTCCGGCGCAGCCGTTAGCTGGACTACTGGGCAGGCGAGAGGGACCGCTACACTGCCGTGAGTGAGCAGCGTATGCACACCGTGCTGATCAGCGCCACTCGAAAACGTTACACAAAGTGTACAAAATATAGCTACAGATCGTGACTGGTGGTTGTAACCATGTAAACAGAACTTGATTAAAACCGCATGCAGCTGTCAATTGAAAATTTATTCGCACGACTGGATTCGCTGCGTTAAAGCAACATCTTCAGGTGATACTACATACAAAGGGAAGCATCCTTCTAATCTACGCTGAAGAGCCAAAGAAACTGGTACACCTGCCTAACCTGTAGATCTCCCGCGAGCACGCAGCAGTGCCGCGACACGATGTCGTACTGACTCGACTAATATCTGAAGTAGTGCTGGAGGCAACTGACTCCATGAATCCTACAGGGCTTTCCATAAATCCGTAAGAGTACGAGGGGGTGGAGATCTCTTCTGAACAGTACTTTGCAAGGCATCCCAGTTACGCTCAATAATGTCACATCTGGGGAGTTTAGTGGCCAGCGGAAGTGTTTAAATTCAGAAGAATTTTCCTGGAGCCACTCTGTAGCAATTCGGGACGTGTGGGGTGTCGCATTATCCTGCTGGAATTTCCAAAGTCCGTCGGAATGCACAATGGACATGAATGGATGGCCGGCCGGAGCGGACGAGCGGTTCTAGGCGCTACAGTCTGGAACCGCGGGACCGCTACGGTCGCAGGTTCGAATCCTGTCTCGGGCATGGATGTGTGTGTTGTCCTTAGGTTAGTTAGGTTTAAGTAGTTCTAAGTTCTAGGGGTCTGATGACCTCAGAAGTTAAGTCCCATAGTGCTCAGAGCCATTTGAACCATGAATGGATGCAGGTGATCAGACAAGATGCTTACGTACGCGTCACCTGTCAGTCGTATCTAGACGTATCAGCGGTCACATATCACTCCAACTGCACACGCCCCGCACCATTACAGAGCTTCCATCAGCTTGAACAGTCCCCTGCTGACATGCAGAATCCATGGATTCATGAGATTGTCTCCATACCCGTACACGTCCAACTGCTCGAGACAATTTGAAACGAGACTCGTCCGACCATCCGACCAGGCAATATGTCTCTAGTCATCAACATCCCAAAGCCGATGTTGACGGGCCCAGACGAGGCGTAAAGGTTTGTGTCGTGCAGCTATCAAGTGTACACGAGTGGGCCTTCGGATCCAAAAGACCATATCGATGGTGTTTCGTTGAATGGTTCACACTTTGACACTTGTTGATGGCCCAGCATTGAAATCTCCAGTAATTTGCGGAAGTGTTGCACTTCTGTCAAGTTGAACGATTCTCTTCAGTCGTCGTTGGTCTCGTTCTTGTGGCATCTTTTTCCAGCCGCATCGATGTCGGAAATTTGATGTTTTACCGGATTCCTGATATTCACGGTACACTCGTGAAATGGTCGTACGGGAAAATCCCCACTTCATCGCTACCTCGGAGATGCTGTGTCCCATCGCTCGTGCGCCGACTATAGCGCCACGTTCAAACTCACTTAAATCTTGATAACCTGCCACTGTAGCAGCAGTAACCGATCTAACAACTGCGCCAGACACTTGTCTTGCATAGGTGTTACCGACCGCAGCGCCGTATTCTAGCTGTTTACATATCTCTGTATTTGAATATGCATGCCTATAAAAGCTTCTTTGGAACTTCTGTGTATATAACTAAAAATAAGGGCAGCCAAAAAAATAAACCTAAATGAAAAGTATTTGCAGAGTGTTACGTAGACTGGCAACGGAGACAGCCCAACGTTTGTAGTCACAGAATCCAACCTCACGAACAGAGGAAGTAGTCAAAAAATACAGTAGTAACCAGCGGAGCATTGGGGCGAATAATGCAGGAAGTGAGACACTATGACAAAAGAACCTCAATTAAATGTAATAAATATGATTAAAAAGTAACAGAAGATGAATAAAAGTAAATACCAGAAGTAGAGCGTCGGTCTGATTAACATAACCTATTAACCAGTCCCGTTACTACAAAGATAAAAAATCTCCAGAAGAAAGAGGTTATGCAAGATTAAAACTCGGGACTCGAGCAATTAATTAAGCTATTGGCCCTACATGAGTATCCATATGCAAACTGGAATACAGCTAAAACTATTAAATAACCTTGTAAGTTTATAAAAAGAGTCTGTAATTACATATTCTGTTCCTTTATATGTAGTTATAAGAAAAACTAAAATGCCAACGAACTCGAGTGAAAGGACCCTTATTTAAAAGTCTTAAATTAGACATTGTTACATATTTTGAGGTATAATACATATTTCACACTATGCTGCATAATTTTACATATTTCAGTATTATTGCGGAATTATTAAAATTATCCCATATTTTCATTACATAGCAAGGAAGGAAAAAAAATCAGTTTTGTTATTGTGTTTGTCATAATGGCGTCGATTCCGTTACACTCGAAACTTAAGTGCACAAATTCGATGCGGATAATAATCACTCGTTTTAAACACTTTCTTTCCTTGACCTCAAACTCTTCATAACCAGTGTTGCCGAATCAGCTTTTTTTTTAAAAAAAAGAGCTAACTCCGGTTCCTTTTTGATATCATTTAGTTGGCAAATGAATGATTCACCGGGGCCCGAAAATATGGCTTTTTTCACAATCATTTGGCTTCTCTTCTAGCTTTTTCCCTTGAATATAGGAAAGCATTAAAATCCACGTCGATTAATGGAAGAGTATTTGCATTGAACTAAGATTTCATAAAACGCTTCAACATTCTATGAAAATGTCATCTGAGCTCGTCAGCTTACACATACAACACTAAAAACATAACTGCGAAATATAAGTAGTTGAGAGCCTTACTGGAAAAGATGTTGGAGCAAAACTGATATCAGCCAAGTATCACAACTTCACAATGATGGAGGCTGTTGTAAGCAAACCAGATCTTGGTTTATGCAGGATGAATCAGAAGTCATACACCTCAAAGTTGCAATAAACAAGGTGTCAACGACTGAATTGTGAAGAGGAACAATGAACTTCTATTGAGTGCAATAGTTTGCTAAGCGTAAGAAATAATGTTATATTACAATGCAGGTATTGTGGAGTCTGTCCGTAAGGTACCTTGTAGAAATAATTTTACTGCGAGGAAAAAAAGCTATGCGAAAGAAACAGACATGAAGACTTTTATTAAACACATTTTTGTCTCAAAATATCAAGTTTTTCTAATAAGAGAATGGACTCGCCGGAATGTTTATCTAATATGCATATCAGAGACATAAAATTTCAGACTGTTAAAACTTCATTCGAAGTGCAAGTGCAACCACAAAGCATTTCCCTAACGAGATGCTAAAGGCACCCCCCCTCCCTAAATTATTGTTCTTTTGTGCTTTCCGGAAGCCTTACATTTTTTTAATATCTATACATTTACCCTCCATCTCGTGAAACGTCGTACACGAGTTTAAGATATGATGCAAAATCCTTTGGAACTGTTATTTCCTGAAGTTATTTTAAATTGAGTTACACACCTGATATGAGTAAATCTGAATAAATTATTTTTTAAGAACTTGATTCCAAGCTAAAAAAAACATCAAAGTAATATCAGTGTTGATTCCTTTTTGGCTTGTCTGGGTACAAAATTTGATCAAATTGTTCTTCATACAGTTGGAGTTACCTAACAATATCTACCTTACTGCATTTTCGTATACGGACCTCCCGATTAAATACGTTACAAACTATAATTATTGCAAAAATAAAAGTGCACGATAATACACCTTGTAATCACAATGTGCAACAGTCAGTTGAATTTATGTTAACCAGGGCACAGTTTGCGTCTTCACTGTCATCCAAGCTGAAAACATGGATTTCTATTGACAGTGCTTTAAGCGCTAATGCTTTGTCCAACTTAGGATAAAACGTACAGGATGTACGATGAAATCCCAAATTGAACATTATTTACGGAGCAATCTATATATTAGAAATAAACAACGGACTTCTTCAACGAAACAGGTTTTCCTCACACAGTTGCAGGGACACCCTACGTCATCTAATAGTCAATTTTAGAAAGAACTGTGTTGCATCGCTTGCAGGGAACGTACGCTGGAACAGACTTCAGGTACCTGAATTTCAACATCCTTATTGCAGTACTGCAACCGCAACATTCCGACGAGTCCACTCTCTCTCTTATTAGAAAATAATGAGGGCTGACATTGGCAAATTACCAATACTCAATTCTCCTGAAGAGACGACGGATGCTGCAGGTCTTTTCATCGTTGATGTAATTGTGTGTAAGTTAGACTCTGATACTGCATTTGAACCCTATTTAATTTATGGTAAACCTATAGAGGTAAAAAATAGTTCAGCTATTGCTAGATTCATCAATGAAGAACGTAAAGTACTATCGCAAGATGGTGTAAAAGAAGAGACGGTCCCTCTGACATGCACAGAAGCAGCTCCACATATGTCGAAGGCGGGGAAATCGCTTGACGTATTTTATCCAAACTTAGTGCATGTTACGTACACCGCTTACACATTACAGCGAGTGGCAGAGAACAGTTGAACATAAATACCTATAAGTAAATATAGTGATATGAGCAACGAAGAAGGTTTTCTTAAAATATCCTCATCGTTCACGACGTTACAACGAGAAGTTTCGTGACATACCTCTGCCTCCGGAGCCAGTGTAACAAGGTGGGCAACATGGATTGAGACTGTGACTTTCTACAGTAAGCACCTTGAAGCTACGAAGTCAGTGATGGATAACTTTTCTTCTAATCCTGCAGTGTCTGTGCGTGAATCCCTAACATTTAGTTCAGTTTCGTATACCGCAAATCACTTCATCTGGCTCTCCGACAGTATCAAACAATCGGAGACTGAAGTATGCCTCTCCAAAAAGCTGTGGGGAAAATGAAAGACGCAGTTCGAAAGGTCAGTGTCGTACCGGTGAAGTGAAGTGGGTGGTGTAGTTTCCAGTAAACTGCTACCTGTGCTGAATAATAACACTGCAGACTCAAATCATATAATTTTGTTTCGCTTATTTAATAGTGATATTGTAGAACCCAGTGAGAATATTAATCCTAACACAATCACTCTTTACAAATATGCACCGTTGACACTTTGCGAGGCTGAGCGATCTTTCTCTATTTATAAAAATGCATTGTCAATGAGGTGACTCTGCATGACAACAGAGCATTTGGGAGAAGAACCTTATAATTGACTGTGCATTCCATTCCAGTGTGACTTAAATGCTTGCATATGAGACACTTTTACTTCAGTAATTTCTTGCAGAAGTGAACAGATTAAGAATTAACTTGTATTTTCTAGCAAATAAAATTTTTGACTTTGCATATAATTTCCAATACAGATTTATTTACATATTTCACATATTTTGATTGTATATTTATGTAATTATGTCTTAATTTGGTATTACATAAAATCTGGGCTCTATTTATAAACCTGCGATGACAAAAGTCCTGGGATAGTGATATGCACATATGCAGATGGGGATAGTATTGCGTACACGAGGTATAAAAGGATAGTGCATCGGTGGAGCTGTCATTTGTACTCAGGTGATTCATGTGAAAAGGTTTCCAATGTGATTATGGCCGTATGTCGGAAATTAAGACTCTCAACGCGGAATAGTAGTTCGAGCTAGATGCATGTGGCGTTCCATTTCAGAAATCGTTAGGAAATTAGATATCCCGAGATCCACAGTGTCAAGAGTGTGCCAAGATTAAATTTCAGGCATTACCTTTAGCAACGGACAACGCAGTGGCCGCAGCCATTCACTTAACGACATAGACCAGCGGCGTTTGCGTAGAGTTGTCAGTGCTAACAGACAAGCAGTACTACGTGAAATAACCGCGGAAACGAATGTGGGGGTGTGTGACGAACGTACCGTTAAGAGAGTGCGGCGGAATTTCGCTTTAAAGGTGTATGGCAGCGGACGACCGACGCCTGCAGCGCCTCTCTGGGTTCGTGACCACATCGTTTGGACCTTAGACGATTGGAAAACCGTGGCCTGGTCAGATGAGTTCAGATTTCAGTTAAGAGCTGATGGTAAGGTTCGAATGTGGCGCTGCCCCACGAAGTCATGGATCCATGTTGTCAACAAGGCACTGTGCAAGCTGGCAGTGGCTCCATAAAGGTGTGGGCTGTGTTCATATGTAGTGGACTGAGTCCTCTGGATGTACCGCTACATGAAGACCATTTTCAACCACTCAAGGACGTCATGTTCCCAAACGAAAATGGATTTTTTTGTGGATGTCAAGTCACCGCGCCACAATTGTCTGCGATTGTTTTGAAGGACATTCTGGATAGTTCGAGCGAATGGGTCGGCCACCCAGATCACCCGACATGAATCACATCGAACATTTATGGAATATAATAGTGAGCTCTGTTTGTTCACGAAATTCTGCACCGGCAACACTTTCGCAATTATGGATGGCTATAGACGCAGCATGGCTCAATGTTTCTGCAGGGGAAGCAACCTTTTGAGTCCAGTTGCTGCAGTGCGGCGGGTAAATGGAGATCTGACAAAATATTAGGAGGTATTCCATGACTTTTGTCGCCTCAGTTATTTAAGACATTCAGCAGTAGCAAACCAATGGAAACCGAGAATGAAAGTTTGACTGTTTCATAGTAACGGGGCTAGTTGGTAGGTTGCGTTTCTCAGACAGACGCTCTTGATGGTATCTCATTTTACGCGTCTGGTATTACATTTTAATCAAATTTACCGTTCCTTTGTTACAGTCTCGTCCCCTGCATTATTCGCCCCAATGCTCTGCCGATTACTATTTCTTGACTACTTTCCCTCTTCATGAGGTTGGATTCTGTGACTACGAACGATTGAGGCGTCTCCGTTCTTAACCTATTTGACGCTACTGTTAGTACTTTTCACTTTCGTTCATTTTTATTGGTTGTCCTTATCTTTTAGTTACATAGATTACAAGGATGCTTTACTTTCTACGTAATATCACCTGAAAACCATGATTTAACGCAGAGAAACCGGTCGTGCAAATAAAACATCAATTTTAACAGCAGCTTTTTAAGTCAGTTCTAGGTGTTTACTTTGTGCACGATGCAGATATACTGCCTGCCAAAAAAGTGAAGCAGCCACAAGATATGGTCGGATGTCAGCGTAATTTCATAAAGATACACACCATCTGCGGGAATGTAAATGATTATAGTTGCAATTCTCTGTGACAGGTAGAACGGCCACCAAGGTGCATCAGTGTTGTTCACATTTAGAATTATTACTGAACCTGCTAGGATATACAATGGGCGCGAACCGCGTGAGATATTGGGTGATCACTGTGAACGAGACGGAGACGCCACTTACTCGTGTGAGACAGCGTCACCTGACACGGTTTGAAAGGGGCCTCACTGTGAGTTTCCATTTTACTGTTTGGCTGAATCGTGTAGTATCCAGATCTGTGAGGCATCTGGATCTGACAGGGGCCTGACGTAGGACTGAATGGGAACGCGCAGGCATTCTCTTCCTCAAGGTTCCGGTTGACCACGTCTGATCACCAAAAGGGTGGGTCGCCATGCTGTACACCAAGCTCCTTGTAGCCCCTTCGAATCTGCGCCTTCTATTCGAGAACAAATAATTGACTCTCTGCAACATCCTGTGTTATCCCACACCGCTGGTCGTAGCATAGTAGCGGTCGGAAGAGGGGATTCCGTCAACACCACAACGCAGACGGCTGCTGGAGTGGTGTTGTGACAGGGAAACATGGACTGCTGATGGGTGGCGTTGAATTGCGTTGTCGATGAGTCGTCGTTCTGCAATATACCAGATGACCATCGTCGGCGAGTATGGCGGCCAGCTGGAGAGATGGGCCATTCTTGGAATGTTTAGGAGAGGCACAGCGGTATTACTTGTGGAGTGTGATGTAGGGAGGCGTATGGTATGACTCCAATTTACGGCTGGTGTTGATTGAACGAAGACTGACGGCAGAACGGTTCGCACGGACATCCTGCGTCCTCATCTGTTACCTCTAACGCAACAGTAACGCCGTGCCATTTTTCAAAAGGACAGTGATTGACCACGCATGTCGCGTGTCTCTATGAACTGACTGCGTAACGTTGAGGTACTCCCGTGACCAGCATACCCAGATCTGCCCCCACAGAACATGTGTGGAACCAACTGGGACGTCACGCCATCCCAGTGCCAGTAGTCAAGATATCAAGGACCATTTACAACAGTTGTGCACCAGCGTGACTCAGGAGAAGATACAGCGGCTTTATGACACCCTTCCCAAACCAATAAGTGCTTGCGTCCATGGCAGAGGGTGAGCAACGTCATAATAAGAGGGCTCATACTGCCAAGTTCCTTGCACATTGTACTCTGTGTTGTAATCAGAAATAAAATCACATTAGCTCTCAACTGTGATGTTTCATTTCGTTTCCTCCAGTTCGTTTGAGTTCTTCACTTTTTTTCAGAGAATATATTTTGACATCGTTGTGTTTTAATTTACAGGGTGTTACAAAAAGGTACGGCCAAACTTTTAGGAAACATTCCTCACACACAAATAAAGAAAAGATGTTATGTGGACATGTGTCCGGAAACGCTTAATTTCCATGTTAGAGCTCATTTTAGTTTCGTCAGTATGTACTGCACTTCCTCGATTCACCGCCAGTTGGCCCAATTGAAGGAAGGTAATGTTGACTTCGGTGCTTGTGTTGACATGCGACTCATTGCTCTACAGTACTAGCATCAAGCACATCAGTACGTAACATAAACAGGTTAGTGTTCATCACGAACGTGGTTTTGCAGTCAGTGCAGTGTTTACAAATGCGGAGTTGGCAGATGCCCATTTGATGTATGGATTAGCACGGGGCAATAGCCGTGGCGCGGTACGTTTGTACCGAGACAGATTTCCAGAACGAAGGTGTCCCGACAGGAAGACGTTCGAAGCAATTGATCGGCGTCTGAGGGAGCACGGGACATTCCAGCCTATGACTCGCGACTGGGGAAGACCTAGAACGACGAGTACATGTGCAATGGACGAGGAAATTCTTCGTGCAGTTGACGATAACCCTAATGTCAGCGTCAGAAAAGTTGCTGCTGTACAAGGTAACGTTGACCACGTCACTGTATGGAGAGTGCTACGGGTTGTTTCCGTACCACGTACAGCGTGTGCAGGCACTATCAGCAGCTGATTGGCCTCCACGGGTACACTTCTGTGAGTGGTTCATCCAACAATGTGTCAAATCTCATTTCAGTGCAAATGTTCTCTTTACGGATGAGGCTTCATTCCAACGTGATCAAATTGTAAATTTTCACAATCAACATGTGTGGGCTGACGAGAATCCGCACGCAATTGTGCAATCACGTAATCAACACAGATTTTCTGTGAACGTTTGGGCAGGCATTGTTGGTTGGGCCCCATGTTCTTCCACCTACGCGCAATGGAGCACGTTATCATGATTTCATACGGGATGCTCTACCTGTGCTGCTACAACATGTGCCTTTACAAGTACGACACAACATGTGGTTCATGCACGATGGAGCTCCTGCACATTTCAGTCGAAGTGTTCGTACGCTTCTCAACAACAGATTCGGTGACCGATGGATTGGTAGAGGCGGACCAATTCGATGGCCTCCACGCTCTCCTGACCTCAACCCTCTTGACTTTCATTTATGGGGGCATTTGAAAGCTCTTGTCTACGCAACCCCGGTACCAAATGTAGAGACTCTTCGTGCTCGTATTGTGGACAGCTGTGATACAATACGCCATTCTCCAGGGCTGCATCAGCGCATCAGGGATTCCATGCGACGGAGGGTGGATGCATGTATCCTCGCTAACGGACGACATTTTGAACATTTCCTGTAACAAAGTGTTTGAAGTCACACTGGTACGTTCTGTTGCTGTGTGTTTCCATTCCATGATTAATGTGATTTGAAGAGAAGTAATAAAATCAGCTCTGACATGGAAAGTAAGCGTATACGGACACATGTCCACATAACATATTTTCTTTATTTGTGTGTGAGGAATGTTTCCTAAAAGTTTGGCCGTACCTGTTTGTAACACCCTGTATATTGAAAACAGTTACGGGAGTAAGTTACCAAACATGTGTATGTGTGACGTTATATCTTCATCTAGGTTTACAACATTCGTTAAGTTTCTTTTCCATATTTATATAGCCGAATGTCACAGACCTCATGTGTCAGAGATGAGGCTCTTTATTCAACCTCTCAGAAGTTATCACCTGTGTTTTCAACCGCCTTATCGCCGCCTCTTAATGCCAAAGGCCTTTTTGCAGGAATTCTTTCAGCTTCGAAACCAGGGTATATCATTCGGTGCAAAATCTGGAATCTAATCTAATGAACTGATTCCACAAAGGCATTTTCCCTCACCATTTGCTTTGAAGACTCCCATGATTTGTAACAATGATTTGATAGACAAAGTGGTTTCAAACGTTTTGTCTCCAAACGCGAAAAATGCATCGCTGAGAGTTTTACGGACAGACTGGGAAAGTTCCTGATACTAAAATTGATTTAAGCTGGTGAAAACCATCTAATATTAAGATCCTTCAATTATATATTCTTATATTTGGTCCACAACTATAATAAGTGCATGAAACCTCTACCCAGCATTCAGAATAATGGACATCATGGAAGTCTGAGTTATATAGTATAAAGTTAGCCTCTAACTTACAAGAATCAGCTAAAGAGAAGACTAACACTACATTTTTCGTGTCAACTGTCGAAATATTAAAGTAGGAGACATCGGATTCACATTGCTTATGAGGTGTGCTTCGCAGATAATACACACTCAGAAACTATTAATATTTATTTAATTACATCAATAAATGGCTTAGACGAGCACATCATTCGTTGTTTGAAACACGTGGGTTCAAAATGGCTCTGAGCACTATGGGACATAGCATCTATGGTCATCAGTCCCCTGGAACTTAGAACTACTTAAACCTAACTAACC
The DNA here is from genome assembly GCF_021461385.2 of Schistocerca piceifrons. NCBI lineage: Eukaryota > Metazoa > Arthropoda > Insecta > Orthoptera > Acrididae > Schistocerca > Schistocerca piceifrons. The sequence goes on along the minus strand of NC_060140.1, from coordinate 747,183,415 downwards.
TAAGGACATCACAAAACACATGGGCATTAATAATTAATTTATTCTCCGTATAACCGCATTTATTCAAAAGAAATTAAACGTTTCCATTTTAGCTTATTTTATTTTACCATTTATGCGTATAACATTGCCTTACCCTGTCGTGCCGGCCGCTGTGACCGAGCGGATCTAGGCGCTTCAGTCCGGAACCGCGCTGCTGCTACGGTTGCAGGTTCGAATCCTGCTTCGGGCTTGGATGTGTGTGATGTCCTTAGGTTAGTTAGGTTTAAGTAGTTCTAAGTCTAGCGGACTGATGACCTCAGATGTTAACTCCCATAGGGCTTAGAGCCATTTGAACCATTTTTGAACCCTGTCGTGTAGACCCGTAAAACAAATGGAGTTGCTTGAGATTGATTTCGTTAAACTGATATTCCTAGAAAATTATTTTCCGGAGTATGGGGAAGTTTGGAATCCAAGAAGTTCTTGGAAATGACGCTACTCTGGTTACAGACATGATCATGTTGTTCAGTACGTACTTCCTTTCCAAGACGGTAAGTTTTCTACTGTCTTGCAAAGGCTCTTTTTCTGCATTGTTATGCTCTTGTGTAAGTTACAGCTAATGAAAGTAATTATACAAAGTTACAGTATAAACATTCTGTTTTGAAACATTTGCAAAGATCCAGTACCCGCTTACATTTAGAATGCCAAAAAATGTGTGTGCAAGCAAAGTTTCATGAGAACTATAGCAAGTTGTTTCCTAGAGTAGCTTTGAATGCCAAGGCCCCTTGTGACTTAAATAATGTAAAACAGAAGAAATGAAGTAAAAGAGAACAACCAGAACAAGGTGTTTCAGTCACGGGTGTGATTACGTCTTCTGAATAACGATAACAAGTCGCAGTATCATCATTTCCACAAAATACGTGAACTATTAATATTCTCCGAAAACAATAATGTTCACAGCTGTTCAGAGAAGAGTTAGACCAGCACCACAAATATGAGAAAGAAGACGAACGGTGGTAAACAAAAAACAAAAAGCAGCTACAATCGGCAGGTGTTTCACGGCAGTTACCTAGAACAAATGGTACGGTAAAAACTGTCATTTTCTCACTGGTTTGAAGCAGAATAAACGGTAATTTTCACATTTCCTGCTATTGTGGCCTACAAAACTGCTGCGGCAGTTTCAAACACGTGCTGTCGTTAGACCCGGAGTTCAGAATCTGCTGGGTTGCGTGGGAGCGGCTTTCGGGAAATTTAGCTGTTGATCACATAACCATGCACTGAAAGAGCTGAGTGATGAAGAGGGCCACACTCAGTTCTGTGCGCATCAGATCTGATTATATTTTTAAAGGCTTTTCCTCTAAACGTTATCTGAAGTAAGTATTAGTTTACAAATTTATATTTTGCAGTGAGTAAGGAAAGGGGCAATGACGTTGCCAAGCGAAGGAGAAGCCTGAAGGTGTTACACGACAATGCAATGTAGAATTTCCTCGTCACTGGAACAAATGACAGTCTCATACAGACATGCTTTTTATCCTGTTACAAACAGAACACCATTTCGATAACATCAACAAGAAAATTGTATTCTGCAGAGGAATTTCCTGCTGAATACGTCGTAAAACAGATCTATAATGCTGCTCAATCTCGATTAATTGAAAAGATCAGCATAGCGCGTGTCCGTGACGCCGACCTTGCAGCGTACGTCTCAGTAATGGGACAGGCCAGTGAACACATCTCAAGTAGTTGATCGCAGCCACTTCGCCGAGGCCATCTGTAGAGAGGGTACCTGGCTTTTCCAGGGACTATCATATCAAGAGACTACCGGGATACTTAATGCGGGTAAAACAAGTGCGTCAGGGGTGACCTATCACGGTCAAGGAAAAGTGGATGGCAGGAGACGTCACCTTCTGATCTGCATATTGCAACTGCTGATGGTTTGATCACAGTGAAGCAGATTACTCGCCAGTTCACTACGAGGAAAAACAAAGCAGAGATACCATTCTAAACCAATTCTCAAAAGGATCCACCGAGGAACATAAGTGTGGCTGACCACCGCCAAAGTACGGTGGTGCAGTAACACCGCTATTGAACGCCCGAAGCATCGGAAAAGGCTATCACAACTACGCTTTCGACGTGTAATCGGAAAGCAAGTGAGGGGATGAATTCCCCATGCCAACAGAGTTGCAGAGAACACCGTGATGGAGTACGCTAGACGCAGGTATTTGTCTTTGACTAAACGTGATTCCTAACATGTCTGTCATCATCTCTCACATCTGATCGATAAGGGATCAGGGAGCATATTGTAGCCTCATTTTTAAAGTGACGTTTAAAATCAAAACTGTGGATAAAGAAAGGACAATGGATTCACAAGCGTATTCTGTAAAGAATTTCCTTTTATGTGTCATTGGTAGAAATCAAAAAGGCTTTTTCTTGTAATCACAGAAAGCATTTCTACCGACAACGAAGCTTCTGGATTTCTGCTGAAACACCTAATTTATGTCACTAGTAACAAATAAAAAGTTTTATCTTCAGTTATGATATTATTACTTTTGTACCTTTCGCCTGTGTGAGCTTTCGTAGATCGAATGTAAGTTACGTTCTCTCTTTTTGCTGGTAAATAATCATGTTGTTTATTATACATAGTCGTCTTAATTATTTAAAAGATTAATCACCTTCTTCATCTCCTTATCATGAAAGTAATTTCTATTGTGTTCTAATAATTTTCCAAGGTCAAATTCGATGAGTTGGAGGCGTATTTTTCGATGATGAAACGACCGAACACCATTCATGTTCTCGTTAAACGAAGAAAGAAGCCCACTGAGATTAGTTTGCCGTTCGTTACCATTACCTTACGTAATTCACTGTGTAAGAATTTTCCTCGTTTGATCGGTTATGCATCATCGAACAATAATGTAAACCAACACACTCAATGGCTTGATACAGCATCACACTGATGGCCAATCTAAGGTAACCATTGTCAGTGCACGTGCATTCTCGTCGCAATTATTGAATTACGCGAAGTTATAAATTCCTCGCAATGTTTTGTAATGGCGCTCATTGTGAAACTTTTCTTGAAATATCTCAATACATGAGAAAGGCACGTTTCAGTGTGTACTAACCTGTTCGCATACGGTAATCCATTGAGGACCTGTGCACTGAACAAGACACTGCTGTGTATAACTGATCGTGTTCTGTGAGGTTGCCTGATCTCTGTCACAGGACACGCGAGTGCTTTGGAGAGGAACTTTAACGCCCTGGGCATTGCCCCGAAATGTACCGCGGGGTGTGGCGGCTGTTCGGTGGTCAAAGATCAACACCGTTTCCTATCCTTAAAATGCTTCCCATCACTAAAGGATCATCTCTGGTTTGCTCTGTCCTGTCATATCATTTGAACTAGGCATTTTATCTCAAAGATTTGATTTTCGTTTTTCAAAGGTAAAGTTCCGTCAACAAATCGGCAATTCCACTTCATACACCTCGTAGCCAAAAGTCTCTTCGATTTACCAGCCACGTATTTAACAACACATGTGAACTCCAGTTGCCACTGCTGCTTCGTTTAATATTCGGAAAGGCTATCCACTAAATTATAATACAATGAAGGCGTAATATCCTTTCGTTATATCTAAAGAACTTTGTATACAGAACAATGACAAAGACGAACATTGCTGAAGAATGAACTTTAGTATAATCCACAACTAATCTTTGCTCTTAATCGTAATGGCCGATCCGACACTTTATCCGAAGCACAGGTGGCTGCTTTGCCTGGCAAAGTCATACCGTGATTTAATGAGTTCTCGTTTTACACCACATAGACTGCTGTTAGGCAATGGCATAGACTGATAATCTGGAAAGATTTCGCAGTAGAACGATAAAAAATTCTTAAGAACGATCGACGTTTTTTCTATTTGCTGTTGCAGGCTGCATTTAGCTTTACAGCTAGCTTGATGATAGGGCCATGATCCAGAAAAACTTAGCTCACATTTATTTTTATTGTCATTCTGGCGATTTTTGTTCATACTGAAGTGTATAGTTGCAGTTAGCTCCTTGAATCAAAATAGCTAAAACGTAACCAACGCTTTAGTTCGTCCCAAATATGTGTGATACTTTTCAGATCGAAGCTTGGAGAGAGGCGACTAAGATTATCTACTTGATTTTCTTCTAACGATAAATTTTACGTGCTCCAGTGGAATTCACACAAGAATTGGAAGGTATGGAAATTAACAAATAAGATATAGTGGAATTCATTGACTGTTCCGTCGGTTCTTGGCAGAATTTTATAATTATGAATGAAAACACATACTGCACTGGTGTAATATTTTACAATATTTATTATTTATTTTACAAAACGATTTTCGGCTGTTACGCCATCATCAAGTACAGAGATAAATATGTATGGTAGTGAAATTCTTGCAGTATCAAAGATTTTGAAGTAGTGAATCCACAGATTATCTCTGTTTCCAAAGATGACAATTGTTAATGTTTGAGTTAGCACTAAAACGAGAGGAGTAATTTCAGTGAAAATGCGATGTAAGATTATTGAACTTAAATAAAAGATGTGGCACATTAACTAAGGAACTACATAACAAGTTACAACAGTTGTTCTGAGAAGAAAATAAATCCATACAAATTATAAAAATGTATGTACGTATGTATGTTTGTATGTGCGTATGTCCCACATCTGCTTCTAAACCACAGGACCGACTTCAACCAAACTTGGTACACATACCCCTTACTGTCAGGCAACAATCGCTCTGGGGGTAAGAACCACCTAACTACCATAGTTCAGGGGGCATGACGTCATAAGCATTGAGATGCTTGAAAAACTGGCGCATCATGCTAGACTTTTAACTTTATTACTTCTCTGATACTATCTCGGTTCGCAATATATTTCGCAGACAGTAAAGATACATGCCGCTGAATATACCACATATCATTGTACGACACATAACTCAAGAGATGTCTACATCTACATACATCAGTGTGTGACGCACGATACGCTGTACCACTACTAGTCATTTCATTTCCTGTTCCACCCGCAAACAAAGCGAGGGAAAAGCAACTGTATATATGCCTCCGTACTAGTCCTAATTGCTCGTATCTTATCTTTGAGGTCCTTACGATGAATGTATGTTGGTAGCAGTAGAATCGTTCTACAGTCAGCTTCAAATGTGGATTCTCTAAATTTTCTCAATAGAGTTCCTTGAAAAGAACGTCACCTTCCCTCTAGCGAATCCCATTTGAGTTCCCGAAGCATCACTGAAACCCTTGCGAGTTTTTCGAAACTATGAGTAACAAGTATAGCAGTCCGCCTTTGAATTGCTTCGACTCCTTCCTTTAATCCGATCTGGTACGAATCGCAAACGAGCAGTACTCAAGAAAAGATCACACTAGTGTTCTATACGTGGTCTCCTTTACAGATGAATCATACTTTTCCAGAATTCTCCCAACAAATTCTAGTCGACCATTCACCTTCCCTACTACCATCCGCACGTGCTCGTTCATTTCATATCGTTTTGCAAAGTTACACCCAGATGTTCAAAGGACGTGACTGTGTCAAGCAAGACACTATTAATGCTGCATCCGAACGTTATGGGTTTGTTTCTCCTACTCATTCGCATAAACTTAAATTTTTCTACTTTTAGAGCTAGATGCCACTTATCACACCAATTATAAATTTTGCCTAAGTCATAAACAATGAGATGTGCGAAAAAATACCGCATCATGCATGAAGTTTTAATACTTTTATTCTTTGTTAGTAAGACACTCTACAGTCAACTTACGGAAATCCCTTACACCTGTCAGCGCTATTGCCAGCTTTCAACTGCGTCTCGCAGACGGCTGTAGGCGAAAACAGTAGCTGTCTGTAGAGCTATGAAGACGTGTTGTCATAGAAACGTTTAAAAAATCGTGTTGTAGGCATGCGAAGCACCTGTACTTATATATTTGTACATTATGCATCTTTCTTTGTACGGCTGTTTCATTATTTCAAAGATGTTCACATGAATACGTAGAAAAGGATTTTTTTTCAATATGACACAGCAAACATCGTTCATTTTTTGTTTTTGTTTCTAATAGAAAGTTTGCTAAATGAACACCCAGGCAATGCCGCGGCTTGTCAGCTAGACGAGCAATAAACTTTGACTACATTTTCCGAATAAGTGGCTGAACAAAATAATCTTGGCTTTGAGAGCCGTACATTACAAACAGATGAGATATAATAATGAAGTAAAGCAGGTAAATGAAGCAAATGTGGTCTTCAAAGCAAAAATTTTTAACAGGACAAGTGAAATTGTAGTAATTGAAATAAAGGAAAAATGGTTCATGTGGTTAGGTGGGGTAATTTACAACATTGCCTGGATGAAATTATGAGCAGCATGTGCAGTTACTAGTGGCGAGTAATGAAACTGTTTCTCGTTATTCAGTACTAAGCTTGGGCAAATGGACATATGCTTCTTAAGTTCCATTTTTTTTCAAGGTAGTTCATCTTCCTCGATTTATGGATGTGATGAAAGAGTTCGTTTTCCCATGTAACTATGGACTTCTTAAAGCACGAGGTCTACAAAAGTAGAGTATCCTTTCCTAAGTTTCTAACTTCTATGGTGTTCCTTCAAGAGGGTGCATAATGCCGTGTCAGACTGACCTACGTGGATTTTGCTACATTTACTAGCGACTTTGTATATTCCACTGTTTTCCAAAGCTGACGTGCTGTCTTTACCATTGTTCAAAAGTGTCCAACAGTGTTGTGCACGTAAAGTGAGGTTTTAAAGTTCCTAGATTTCAAAAATACGGCTACATTCAGAGAGACTTCTCCTAACTAGGGATTTGTGTACCATTTACTGCATCCTTGAGGTGGTGTGTCAGCAACAGGGTAAAGAAGAGAGCACACCTTAAGTTTCTGCTTTCAGTGCGTTATGGAGTCCACCAACGCAGGAGTGTAGCCATTGTTTAATGCTATTAGTTTGATTGCATTTAATTCAGTTTGGAAGTTATCACCACTCATATGACACTAGTATAGTGCGTGTTTTCATTCCCAAGACATTGTCATTAACTATGTGCCAATGTGCTGATGCCCGACATTTACTGTCCTCAGCTTAAAAAACTTCGTTTGTGGATACTTGCATTACCATGTTGCTGTAGAAAGAGCCAGATTCCGAACTGTGACCCCAGTGTGGGAAGTTTGCGGTTGACTACAGTATACTCAGAAGCCTCTGCTTTCCTTTCGTGTTTGAATATACATGTTTCCCTGTAGAAATAAGGAAAGAGGCCAAGATGGTCAAACTATCTATACCGAATTTTCTTGTCACTGAACTAAGCTCAAGAGAATACCGCCCACAAAGCAGCCCCGAAATTCGCAGGCTCCCAGCAGTGTAGCTAATGAGTCCTTTTATCACCTTTAGTTAGCTTTTTACCATTCTGTTCATATACCATATGCATTATTTGCAAGGTAAATAAATTCCAAAAAGTAAATTTTATGGCCTCTGCGCCCTCTAACCGATGTGTGGTTGCCTCATATTAAAGGAAGCTTGCAGGCATGCGTAGCTCAAAAAATGGCTTCAAGTACTATGGGACTTAACATCTGAGGCCATCAGTCCCCTAGACTTACAACTGCTTAAACCTAACTAACCTAAGGACATCACACACATCCATGCCCGAGGCAAGATTCGAACCTGCGACCGTAGCAGCAGTGCGGTTCCGGACTAAAGCGCCTAGAACCGCACGGCCACAGCGGCCGGCGGCATGCGCAGAAGTTTTAGTGATGAAGTATATGCATTGACTGCTTATACCGTTTTAACCTATCTGAGTTTTAATTCTTTTACATTTCCTACATAGCGCACGAAGCAGGCAGAAGGGAATACATATTTTTAAAAACACACACACACACACACACACACACAGTAGCAGCGCATGGAAAAAAAGACATATCGTGAAATAAGCACAAGAACGTATATACGAATTCAGATGGCAAGTCAGTCATAAGAAAAGAAAGGCCGCGCGGTTAGAGGCGCCATGTCGCTAATCGTGCGGCCCCTCACGCCGGAGGTTCGAGTCCTCCCTCGGGCATGGATGTGTGTTTTGTCTTTAGCGTTAATTTAGTTTAAGCAGTGTGCAAGTCTAGGGACCGATGACCTAGGAAGTCACAAACATTTGACATTCGAATTTTGAAAGAAAGAAAGCCTGAAAGGTGAAAGGAGTATATATAGGGTCTAAAGAAGAGAAACACAAAGACGAGAGCATAGAAAGAGAAGAGGAAGTAAATGAAGATGAGATTGGAGATATGATAGTGAGAGAAGAATTTGACACAGCTCTGAAAGACCTGGCTTAAACGACATTTCTTTATGATTACTGAGACCCTTGGAAGAACCACTCACGACATAACTATTCCACCTAGTCTACCAGGCAGTTACAGAGACCAAGACTTGAAAACAGTAAGCAGGTTCAAATGAATGTAAGTTGCAGTAGCTATGCGGGGGCCGGCTTTCACAGGAAACCCTAGTATAGATGCTGCATGTACCCTTTCTCCGCACTGAAAACAACAACAACAAATAGTGTGTATTTATGATTTTCACGAGTAGAGCTTTCCTTTTCTGTCTATCTTGGATTTGAAGGTGGAGTTTAACTATTGAAACTAGTCATCAGACATGTATGTCACGCTCAAGACTAATAAAATTTATACAAAACTCCTTGTGTTCGAGGGTGTGTCGCCAACAGAAGTTCATCCAAAGTTTGTGAGAGTTGATAAGACATCGGTTCTTTTTCATTCAAGAGTTACAGCAAGAATTGCCGTATTCAATTGTTACCACACTTCTGTTCAATCTGATTCGCATTAAACGTCGAAAAAGTGCAAAATTTGATATTGTGTGATCAGTGATTAAACTAACGTGAAGCGGCATACTTCTTATATGTATCACAAGAAATCTCTGACTCAGTATTTTACCATTTCAAGTAACATACAACTGATTCTGGAAGTTGCTTTACTACTGTGAATATCGAGTAATATGGTTAAGAGAGAGGATTCGAAGAAACTGGTAAATATGAGGAGGCAGCAACAGCTGCCGAAGACATCCGGCATGAGAAGTAACCCTCATTCAGCCAACAACCTTGTCAAAGAAGACGGAGGAGTGGACAGAGGCTTTTCCCTTGCAATGAGGAACTGCCCCTAAAGGCGGAAGAATCAGCAATGGTCAACGGCATGAGGATGCAGAAGACAATGGAAGCCACTGCATTAAAGACACGTAATGTGTATGCACAGGACATGTCGCCTGTAGCTGAAAAAGTGTCGCGATGGCATCTCTATTGGCAAAAGATTCCCGAGTAATCCCCCATTCGGATCTCCGGGACTGACCATGAGAAAAAGACAGAATAACTGACGAAAGAACAGCGTTCTAGGAGTCGGGGCATCGAATGTAAAAATTTTGAACGTGGTATGGAAACTAGAAAATCTGAAAGGGGAAATGCTAAGGTTCAATTTAGATATAGTGGTGTCACTGAAGTGAAATGGAAAGAAGACAACGATTTTTGGTCAGATGAGTATAGGGTAATAGCAGCAGCAGAAGAAGATGGTGACAAAGAAGTAGGGTTCTTTATGAATAGGAAGGAAGGGCAGACAGTGAGTTTCTGTGAACAAATCAGTGATCGGGTTGTTATCATCAGAATCGATAGCAAACGAACACAAACAACGATAGTTCAGGTATACCTGCTAACGTTGCAAGTCGAAGATGAAAAGTTGCAGGTATAAGAGGACATTGAACGGGTAGTTCAGTACGTAAATGGAGACGAAAATCAAATAGCCATCGGGGATTGGAACGCGGTTATGGCGGAGGGAATGGAAGAAAGCGTTACGGGAGAATATGAGCTTGGTCGCATTAAGGGGGGAGGATAATGGCCGCGCGGGGTGGCCGCGAACTTAGAGGCGCCATGCCACGGATTGCGCGGCCCCTCCCGCCGGAAGTTCGAGTCCTCCCTCGGGCATGGTTGTGTGTGTTGTTCTTAGCGTAAGTTAGTTTAAGTAGAGTGTAAGTCTATGGACCGATGACCTCAGCAGTTTGGTCCCTTACGAATTCACTCACATTTGAACACGCAATAAATTTCAGATGGTAATACAACAGGAGCGACTATACTTGGGAAAGACCAGGAGATACAAGGAGATTTCAGTTGATTGTGTTATGCTCAGGCAGAGATTTCGAAATCAGATATTACATCATAAGGTTCATCCAGGGGCAGATATAGACACAAAACAGTTTTTTGGTAATCATGAAGAGCAGGCTTAAATTAAAGAGAGTAGTCAGGTAGGATCAGCGCACAAAGAAGTGGAATACGGAATTACTAACGAATGAAGAGATACACTTGAAATTCTTTCAGGCTATAGGTACTGCGGTGATAAATAGGTCAGCAGACCCTTCAGTTGAAGAGGAGTTGACATCTCTGAAAAGGACTATCACAGAAGTGGGAAAGAAAAACATAAGTCCAAAGACGGTAACTGCGAAGAAACCATGGGAAACAGAAGAAATACTTTAGGAGATCGATGAAAGAAGGAAGCACAAAAATGTTCAGGAAAATTCAGGAATACAGAAATACAAGCCACGTAGGAATGAAATTAATAGGAAGTGCAGGGAAGTTAAGGCGAAAAGTCTTCATGACAATCGTAAAGAATTCGAAAAAGAAATGATTGTCGGAAGGACTGACTGAGCATATAGACAAACCAAAACAACCTTTGGAGAAATTGAAAGCAAGGGTGGTAACATGACTTTTCTGATGACGTGACAGAAGAAGAAAAAGGATTCGACAGGGAAGAGATAGGACATCCAGAATTATAATCAGAATTTAAAAGAGCTTTGGAAGGCTTGAGATCGAATAAGGCAGAAAGGATAGATAACATTCCAACAGAATTTCAAAATCATTGGGAGAGTAGGTAATAAAACGAATATTCACGTTGGCGTGTGGAATGTATGAGCTTAGCGACATCCATCAGACCTCCGGATGAGCATCATCCACACAATTCCGAAGACTGAAAGAACCAGCAAGTGCCAAAATTATCGCACAATCAACAGCTCATGCATCCACTTTGCTGACAAGAATAATATACAGCAGAATAGGAAAGAAAATTGAAGACGTATTAGACGATAATCAGTTTAGCTTTAGAGGAAGAAAAGATTTTGCCTTAGGGAAGGAAAAGACACCAGAGAGGCAGTTCTGACGTTTCGGCTGATAATAATGAAGAAAAATCGAAACACATTCGTAGGATTTGTTGACGTGGAAAAAGCGTTCGTCAACGTAAAATGGTGTAAGATATTCGAAATTCTGAGGAAGATAGGTGGGAAGCTATAAAGAAAGACGGGTACCATACGCTACGCACAAGAGCCAAGAGGGAACAACAAGAATGGAAGATCAAGAACGAAGTGCTCGGATTAAAAACAATGTTAGAAAGGGATATAGTCTTTCGCCCCTGCTCTTCAGAGTGTACATCGAAGAAACAATGACGCAAATAAAAGAATGTTTCAAGAGTGGCATTAATATTAGAGGTGAAAGGATATCAGTGATAAGATTCGCTGATGACATTGCTGCTCTCAGAGAAAATGAGACGAATTATAGGATATACTGAATGGAATGAACAGTCTAAAGAGTACGAAATATGGATTCAGAGTACATCAACGACAGACGAAAATGATGGAAATTAGCAAAAATGAGAACAGCGAAAAACTTAAAATGAGGATTGCTGATCACAATTAGATGACTGTGAGTAATTCTGCTATCTAGGAAGCAAAACCCCATGACGGACTGAGCACGGAGGACATAAAAAGCAGACTAGCAGTTGCAAAAATGGCATACCTCGCCAAGAGAAGTCTACTAGTACCAACGTAGTCCTTAATTTGAGGACGAAATTTCTCAATGTGTACGTCTGGAGCACAGCATCCTATGGTAGTGACACATGTACTGTGGGAAAACTGGAACGGAAGAGAATCGAGGTATTTCAGATGTGGTGTAATAGAAAAATATTGAAAATTAGTGTACTGGTAATGTAAGGATTGAGGAAGTTCTTTGGAGAATCGGTGCGGAAAGGAATATATGGAAAACAGTGACAAGAAGAATGGACAGGATGGTAGAATATCTGTTAAGACCTCACGGAATAACTTCGATCGTACTGCGGTACTAGAAGGGGCTAGAGAGGGTAAAAACTGTAGAGGCAGACAGAGATTAGAATACATCCAGAAACTGAGAACGGGGCTGCAAGTGCTACTCTGAAATGAAGATTTTGTGTTTGTGCACGAAAATGAAGATGTTATGGCTGTGTACGAAAATTAATTAATTATATAAATCTAGTTTGATGCTAACTGTACATTGCATTGTACTGTTGATGGCACGGTCTCTTGGTTTTTGTTTTACTTGACACCACAGTAGGAACGTTGCCATAGAAGCTGATGTAAATGATTTTATGATATCTGATGATGATGATTAGATTATCTAAATTGGCATTTTTAAGCTTTTTTTTCTTTAGTAGCTTTTGACGGTTCTGACTTTTTGAAATATCTATGCCTTTTGGGCTGCACCTGCACAAAATACACTGCTTTTGTTTACTGGCAAACAGCGATTCGCCGGCCGGGCTGGCCGAGCGGTTCTAGGCGCTACAGTCTGGAACCGCGCGACCGCTACGGTCGCAGGTTCGAATCTTGCCTCGGGCATGGATGTGTGTGATGTCCTTAGGTTAGTTAGGTTTAAGTGGTTCTAAGTTCTAGGGGACTGATGACCTTAGAAGTTAAGTCCCATAGTGCTCAGAACCATTTTTGAACAGCGATTAGTTCTGATACCGCAATCCGTATTTAGATAACGCGCGGTTTTCCTAAATCGCTTAAGGCAACTGCAACGACGTGGTGTTCATTCCGGCCCCCTCCCCCACCCCCCTCCGCCATCCTTCCACCAGTTGGAATATGTGCTCCGTCTCTTTCTTCATCCCCAACTTCCTGCCTACTCTACTGCTGCAGATGAATCGTGGATGGACCACGCCACATTACAAACAAAACATCATATAAAACAGTGAGTAGCAGCCGGTAGCTCCTTACTAAAGGAGGCAAAGCTTTTTGTACATGCTAGACAATCAGATTGTCGTGCATTTTTAGAACGCAAAAAGAGATTATTGCTGTCGTCTTCTTCTCATGTAGTAAAACAATTACTGGCGGATAGAGGGCGGGGCCGTCTGGGCCAACTGGATGAAAGGATACGTGAGAAGCGGTCTGCAAAAATAATTACTTTTATCCTGAAAACCCTGTAAAGGTGTTTTGGCAGTGGGATAGCTGAGAGGTTGGGAAGTCCAACAGATCTGACACCCGCTGATATCCAACGATTCCCACAAATAACGATAGCTGTGTCTAAAATCCAACGGGGAGGTTAGGGCAATACCGACGAATATTTTGCAATTATTCCAGAGTCGCTGTTCCGAGTTGAATATGCTTTCTGTAAAACGTAGGAAAACTTGCATTGAACTAAAAGTGAAACCATTTTTTTGTGTACAAAAAGAACTCTTTCATTGACAGGGGCGAATTTTCCATATAGTACTCTTATGCGAAGGGGAAAAAATTAGTAATAATAATCTTTAGTATGATAAGCCTGTTGTCATACAGGCAACGAAAAAGTACTTTGATTCATATGCTCGGGAAAGATCTACATCTACATGGTTACCCAATGACTCACAATTAAGTGCCTGGCAGAGTGTTCATAGCACCACCTTCAAGCTACTTCTCTACCGTTCCACTTCCGAACGGCGCGCGGGAAAAAACGAACGCTTAAATATTTCCATGCGATCTCTGATTTCTGTTATTTATTGCGAAGATCATTTCTATCTGTGAAGATGAGCGTCAACGAAACATTTTCACAAGCTGAGGAGAATGCTGGTGATTGAAATTTCCTACCACAGCGAGAAGAAACCTTATTTTTAACGACTGCCACCTCAGTTCGTGTGTCACATCCGTAACACTCTCTCCCCTTTTTTGTGGGTGGCGGGGGCTCATAAGTCTTCTGATTGGTTTTGTGCCGCCCGCCGCGAATTCCTCTCCTGAACCAACCTCTTCATCTCAGAGTAGCACTTGCAACCTACATCCTCAATTATGTAGTGGATGTATTCCAACCTCTGTTTTCCTCTATAGTTTTTACCCTCTACAGCTACCTCTAGTATCATGGATGTTATTCCGTGACGTCTTTAACAGATGTCCTACCATCCTGTACCTTCTTCTTGTCAGTGTTATCCATATATTCCTTTACTCGCCCAATCTCCGCAGAACCACCTCATTCCTTACCTCATGGGTCTACCTTATTCTCAGCACTCTTCTGTAGTACCACATCTCAAATGCTTCGATTCTCTTCCGTGCCGGTTTTCTCACAGTACATGCTTCACTGCCACACAATTCTGTGCTCCAAACGTACATTCCCAGAAATTTCTTCCTCAAACTAACGCCTATGTTTGATACGCGCAGACTTTTCTTGGTCAGGAATTCCGTTCTTGCCAGTGCTGGTCTTCTTTTTACATCCTCCGTGCTCCGTCCGTCATGGGTTATTTTGCTCCCTAGGTAGCAGAATTCCTCACATTCATCAACTTCGTGATCATCGATCCTGGTGTTAAGTTTCTCGCTGTTCTCACTTCTGCTACTTCTCATTACTTTCGTCTTTCTTCGATTTACTTTCAATCCATATTCTGTACGAATTAGGCTGTTCAATTCATTCAGCGTATCCTGTAATTCTTCTTCATTTTCACTGAAGATGACAATGTCATCAGTGAATCTTATCATTGATATCCTTTCACCTTAAATTTTAATTCCGCTCTTGAATTTTTCTTTTATTTCCGTCGGTGCTTCTTCGGTGTATAACCTGAACATTAGGCACGTACGATTTCATCCGTCTCTTATATTGTTTAATCCGACTACTTCGAACTTGGTCTTCCACTCTTTTTATTCTCTTTTGGTTGTTACACATATTCTATATTACTCGTCTTTCCCTGTGGCTTACCCCTATTTCTCTCTGTATTTCGAACATCTTGGACCATTTTACATCGTCGAGCCCTTTTTCCAGGCCGACAAATCCTAAGAATGTGTGTTCATTTTCCTCTGTCTTGCTTCTATTATCAACCGCAACGTCAGAATTGCCTCTCTGGTGCCTTTCACTTTCCTAAACCCAAACTGATCGTCATCTAATACATCTTCAGCTTTCTTTTCCATTCTTATGTATATTTCTCTTGTCAGCACATGAGCTGTTAAGCTGAATGTGCCATAATTCTCGCACTTGTCAGCTCTTGTATTCTTCAGAGTTTTGTGAATGACGTTTTTTCTGAAAGTCAGATGACATATCGCAGTCTCATACAGTCTACCCACCAACTTGAATAATCGTTTTATAGTCACTTCCCCCAATGATTTCAGAAATTCTAATGGAATGTTATCTATCCCTTCTGCCTTAATCGATCTTGTCTTCCAAAGCTCTTCAAAATCTAACTCTAATATTAGATTCACTATCTCTTCTATATCGACTCCTATTTATACTTC
Organism: Schistocerca piceifrons; assembly: GCF_021461385.2. Lineage (NCBI taxonomy): Eukaryota > Metazoa > Arthropoda > Insecta > Orthoptera > Acrididae > Schistocerca > Schistocerca piceifrons. The sequence goes on along the minus strand of NC_060140.1, from coordinate 747,167,921 downwards.
TATCACGTTATCAGACAATCTTCGCCCTCATAGAGGCCTTCAATGCACTCATTCCACGTTTCCGCTCTCTCCTCTGCATTTAAAAGTGTAATTTCTCAGTGCACTCTTAATGTTACCACCCTTTCTTTTAATTTCACCGAAAATTGTTTTGACTTTTCTAGATGCTGAGTCAGTCCTTCAACAATCATTTCGTTTTCGATTTCTTCATATTTTTATGCAGCTATTTCCCCTACGCTTCCTTGGACTTCCTATTTATGTCATTCGAGAGTGACTTGAACTTTTGTATTTCTGAATTCCCCTAAACATTTTTGTACTTGGTTCTTTCGTCGATCAACTGAAGTATTTCTTGTTTGTTTCTTGTTACCAATGGTTTATTCGCAATTACTTTCTTTTTACCTATGTATTTCTTTTCAACTTCTGTGATTGACCTTTTCAGAGATATTCGTTCCTCTTCAACTGAACTGCCTACTGAGCGATTTATTATCGCACTGTCTATAACACCACGGAACTTCAAATGTGTCTCTTGATTTCTTAGTACTTCGGTGTCCCACTTCATTGAGCATTGATTCTTCCTGAGTACTCTCTTAAAGTTCAACCTATTCTTCATCTTCATTAAATTATCTGAGTCTATATCTGCTCCAGAGTACGTCTTAGGATCCAGTAACCGATTTCGGATACTCTTCATGACCAGGATGCAATCTTCCCGTAAATTCCGGCGTTTACGAAGTATGCCTCCTCCTGCTCTTATTATTCTTAAACAGAGTATTCGCTATTACTTGCTGAAATTTATTGCACAACTCCGTTAGTCTTTCTCCTGTTTCACTCCTAGTACGAAGCCCAATTCTCGCCATAACTGTTACATTATCATCTCCCTTTACGTACTGAATTACCCGTTCAGTACCCTCACACACTTTCTTTATCTCTTCGTCTTCGGCTTGTGACGTCGGCAGGTATACCCGAAGTATCGTTGTCGGTGTTGGTTTGCTGACGATTCAGATAAGAACAACCCTGTCACTGAATTGTTCACAGTAGCTCACTCTTTGTCCTTCCTTCCTATTCGTAATGAACCCTACTCCAATTATATCTTTTTCTGCTGCTGTTGACACTACCCCGTACTCGTCTGACCAGAGATCCTTGCCTTACCTCCATTTCACTTCACTGACCACAACTGTATCTAGATTGAGCCCTAGCATTTCTCTTTTAAGATTCTGTAGATTCCCTATCACGTTCAAGCTTCTGACATTCCATGCCACGACTCGTAGAACGTTATCCTTTCGTTAATTATTCAATCTTTTTCTCAGGGTAAATTTCCCCTTGGCAGTCCCCTCCCGGAGATCCGAATGGGGACTATTCCTGAATCTTTTGCCAATGGAGAGATCATCATGACACTTCTTCAATTACAGTCCACATGCCCTGCGGATACACGTTACGTGTCTTTAATGCAGTGGTTTTCATTGCCTTCTGCATCCTCATGCCGTTGATCACTGCTGATTCTTCCACCTTTAGGGGCAGTTCCCACCTTACGGGCAAGAGGGTGCCCTGTTCCTATGACTACTCCTCCGCCCTCTCTGACAAGCCTGTTGGCAGAATGAGGGTGATTTCTTATGCCAGAAGTCTTCGGCCGCCATTCCTGATAATTTCACTCAAAATAATACAAAACGAACTATCCACTTTTGAACTTTTCGATGTCCTTCGTCGAGCCTATCTGATGCGGATCCCACACTCCACAGCAATACTCCAGAAGAGGACAGACAAGCGTAGTGTAAGCAGTCTCTTTAGTAGACCTGTTACGTTTTCTGAGTATTAGGGGAATAAATAGCAGCCTTTGGATTTCTGCTTTCCCCACAACATTATCTGTGTGATCGTTTCAATTTAAGTTATTCGCAACTGTAATCCCCAATTATTTAGTTTAAAACCTTTAGATTTGCGTGATTCATTTTAACAGTCATGTGGAAGGTTTCACACTTTTCATTAATCAGAGACAGTTGTCACTTTTTGCACCATACAGATGTCTAAATCATTTTGAAATTCATTTTGATCTTCTGATGACTTTGCAAGACGGTGAATGACGGCATCATCTGCAAACAATCTAACAGTACCGGTACTGCTCAGATTGTCTCGTAAATCGTTTATCTACATCCGGAATAGCAGAGAGTCTGTGACGCTTTCTCGGGGAACGCCAGATATTACTTCCGTCTTACTCGATGACTTTCTGTCAGTTACTGTGACGTTTCTGACAGGAAATCAAGAAACCAGTCACACGATTGAGACGGCACTCCATAAGCACGTAATTTAACTAGAAGTCTTTTGTGAGGAACGGTGTCACAAGCCTTTTGGAAATCTAAAAATATGGAGTGAACTTGACATCCCCTGTCGATAGCACTCATTACTTCGTGAGGATAAAAAGCTGGTCGCACTTCACAAGAATGTTATTTTCTGAACCTTTGTTGGCTATTTGACAATAAATCGTTTCCTTCGATTTAATTCATAATGTTCGAGCACAATATATGGCCCACAATCGCTATTTGTGACTCTGCTTTAATGTAAATTGTAAAACTATTATCGATATTACCTGTAATGGCCTTATCTAACTTCTTTGTCTGTGTTTACTTTTTTATACTTCTGTATATCCATACTCTTTGATGTAACGTCCATGATAATGTTTTATTCATTATTTATGATAATTACTGTAATTGTAATTAATCTGTGGATGTAATTTCAAAATTAGTGTAGTGTAAGAGGAAGAAAATGTTAAAACTTTACTTGTAATACTGGTTCGTGCCTAATGAAAGTAGGTTTCTAATAATGTAAAATTTGGAGGCAAGTCCTTCCGCAACGGGTCTGGGAGGGAACAGGAAAGGTGGATCTGGCGGTCGAACTGTAAGACTCCTGTGTGGCACGAGTCGGTCGGTTAGCTCTGTACTTCAAAAATCCGACGTAATAAGAGAATTTTAAGAGATAATTACACAGCAAGAGCCATGGATATTTTTGTCGCCTTTTTTGAATAGCCCAGGAGATCGACATTGCCACCACCTTCGTCTCAAATTACCAGTTGAGTAATGTATGGTTGCATGGACCAGTTATGCAGTTTCTTTTTCGATAATAAGTTTGTGTTCTGTAAGCTTTGTGTTGAGCATTAGCATTTTACCCTTAGTCGTTTACCTAGACAGGAACCTATCCCAAATGCTACGTTATTTCCTAGAATCCTATTTTATTAAGCTGAAAAATCATTTTAGTAAATTTCCTTAACAAACTTTGTGGAGTTGTAAAGTACACCATTATTTGGCGAGCATAAGCGTTGAAATATCCCACATAGTTTTCACAAAAAGGTAGTTAAAGTTCCATCAAAGTACAATTACCAATAGAAGATTTAAAGTATTCAAAGATTTTTCTGATCGAAGAAATAACGTTTATAATTTCATGTGTTATGTAGTTAAGTAATTCCCATACTGTGTTTTGACTAAAGTGTTCAGCCTTGATCTGAGTCTACAGACAGATTATTTTCTGGGTCTCCATGCTAATAGTTAAGTCAGATGTAAATGTCATATTACAATAACAGCAATCAAGAATAAGCAACTGGCTACACCTACTCAGACTATACTAGATCAGGTACAACATGTTCCCTTTGAGCTAAATAGTGTAATGAAGTGAATGTTCCTTGAGAATACAAATAATGGTCAGTACAAAAGATACAATTACTTCTTAACTATTTTAATGGTACTAATTTCCTATAATTACACTGACGAAAGAACCCTTGTCTAAGCTAATAGTGCTCCACCATTAGTAATCATTTACCTATAATGATAATTGGCTTCCTACTGTAATGTACAGGTAGTAAGTGATATTGAGAGCCAGTTGTTGCCTGAACTTATCAGTACTCCTATGTAATTCATGTCAAACCACTTGTAGATTACTTGCTAAACTCAGCCACTGCCATGTATCTTCTCAGCAAAACAGGATTTCTGTATCAAGTAAAGTCAATCCCTGTGGTTAATTTTCTTTATGAACCGACATAGTACTTGATACAAATTTGCCTGATTGGGCTGTTGACCGTTTCCTGTAATGTAATGAGTTTAGCTGATTACTAATAGAACCTTGCTTCGATTTCTGTTTGTTCTGCTGTTGCTTCCTTTCAATAGAAATCTTTAGAGATCCAAAGATAGTCTGTTATCTTAATCCTTCTATGCACCATCACAAATTAAAAAAGAGTAACATCATCGGTGTGTTGCTAATTTAATAGCAGCCGGTAGTGTTATAAACTGTTATGAGCACCATCACCACTGCTGCCCCGCGTTGAAGTTATCGATTGCTTCTTGCCACTGATGTACTTTGGTTTTATGCCAGATTCCGTTGTAGAAACTACTAAAATCATGTCGCATTGAAGTTCATGCTAAATTTCGAGCTTCTGTAAAACTAGTATAAGAAATCTAACCGAGATGGAATGTGAAGAATGCAGGCAGACAAGGAATTTTGTTCTTTTCCGAACGCCTTTTGTTGCACACCGGCCACCGTGGCAATTGTTCGGTTAGCCGCGGTGCTTCGTGTGCAGACTTGCAGTTTGCATTGTCCCTGACTACCGGCGGCCACGAAGTCATTGCGGTTCAAGTAGGAAAAAAGTTCGTGAACGGATACTGTGAATTACGCAGTTCAAATTCCGACGTGTACCAACACTTTCCTTCTTCACAGCAACTAGAGGCATTCGTCCCCTATCGCACTTTTAGGAGAGCTGATTACCAATTTACGACGTAAGTCTTGTGTAGTGCGCGAAACTTTTCGGTGCACTGAGAACTGAGTGATGTAGTTGATTTTTTTGTATTTTTAAGTAATGCCTATTATATATTGGTTCAAAGTAGTAAATTCTGCTACATAAATGTGTTTATTTTCCTGTCGCACGTCACAAAGCGAGAGCAGAGAAGACCAGCGTCACATATTTGCTTTGTAAAGGGTCTGATAGCGCCGTCGCAGAAAATCTACCAGCCGACGGCCAGTTCACAACAAAAGATGCCACTGGACTAGTCTACATCGTTGATATTTTACTATCGTACGTTGTTAAAAAAAAAAAGAAATGTATTACTTTTAACTCATCACATGTCGTGAGACTTTGAGTGACTCTAAATCTGCCTGCCGAAATGTGAAGCTCTATGTGTCAAGCTGTTCACAGGATTGAATGTTTTACACTCTATTCCGCAAGAAAATTTTGTTATACATTGTGTGTGATCAATTTTGAATAACTCAATGAAGTTGATTCTCGAGATATTTTTAAATTTTATAAGATGAGTGAAAATTATATCGGAAAACTAAAAATTTGCTACAAAGCAGGTCACAAGAATATTAATCAATATCTCTGGAGTATTGGTTTCACGTAAACTGACATGAGCAGTGAAATAATTTTGCAATGGTTATAATAATTTTAACCAAATTAAGAAGAAGATAGTCCAAATTATACTCTTTCTTTTTCGATTATCCTGTACCTGCACAGGGTCAGCATGGTTCTTGTCGGATTTGCTATTGTTGATGTTTGAGATTGGCAGGATAGCCTTCTTGTCAGCCCCCCTCTAACTGCGGGGAAAGAGTTTGTGTACCCTAACTGTCCGCGTCTAGTACTATCCGTGTGAAAGTGTGCGAAGGTTCACTAAAGGTTTGCAATTTATGTGACTGAGGAGGGACTTGGGGTACAATTCCCGTCTTCACCTAGTGGGATGTGGGAAACCGCCTAAAAGCCGTATCAAGGCCGGAACATCAACGCTCGCCGTTAATCCGCCGGGTGGATTCGATCCAGGGCAGGCGCGCATCCCCGAATTCCGGAAGTGGCGTGCAAACACATTCGGCTATCCGCGAAGGTAATAGTCTAACTTTTAATTCATATCCATTCACATTTACGAAGGGACAAGCAAAAGTTCATAATCAGTTTTTACAGAAGCTAAAATTAATAAATAAAACGTTAACTGCAAAATACGATTTGTGGCATATACGGTTTATGGAATATAAGTCAGAGAATCGCGGTTTCTTTCCATGGCATCAGTGAACTAAACACCACAAATAGAATTTTTCAACAACATGACTGTTCTCCTTCCCTTACCTGAATTCTACGAGGGCCTAAGAAGAACATTTAGTAATGGGTAAGAGATTAGGTCACAAATATACAGTAGTTATGGTGAAAACTTGCAGAAAAATTATCTTTAAATAGTGACCTATCTGTATCAACGTATCAAACATGCGATGAAATTTGCATTCGTCCCATTGTGTTCAACCGCTTATTGCTACTGCATTACGGCCGGACCTGACAGTAGATTTAAAGCGTAAATCGACTCAGGAACTAACAAATTGAAATTCAAGTCACGACGCATCGTTGTTCTCTTTCTGCCTTGTGCTGACGTTTTCACCCCTGTATTCGCACTATAACCATAGTCCTCTCTAGTATAAATAGTTTAGCATATGCTTGCTTAGGCGTCTGTAATTTTACTTACTTTGTTAATAAGTAGATAACATAGATGGACAATATTTAAAATTTAAAGTTCTTAAAATTGTACCTGATTAAACGTCAGTTGAGAAAAGTCACAATCATTTGCAAAGAACTACTCATAAGCAGTAAAATAAAAGGGACAGCACTGCAGCTTGCGACAGCACTACATGGCAGTTAGAATTTTATTGAATCCGCTTTGCGTTATACAGACCAATATATCGTGGATACTGTAAAGATTGTAACAGAACAGAACTACTTCACTTTCAAGAAGAAGCTCTATCTGAAAAAAGACGGCCTACCAATGGGCTCATTCATCAGCGGTCTACTTGCAAACATATATCTAAACCACACTGAAAACAAAATATTCTATGAAATCAAAGATCCAAAACAGTACAACATTCTATACTGGTATGGGTGTGTAGATGACATCATTTGCTTGATTGATGAAACAGAAACCCGAATAAAACAATTACACAGTGACATAAATACAGTTCAACCAAAAATAAAATTCACCACTGAGACAGAAGAGGAAATGAAACTTAATTTCTTTGGCGTAACGATAAACAGAATCAACAACAAACATAATTTTGGGATTTCCAGGAAACCCACAGCCACAAGTCCAAGCATTCGCATCAACTCCAACTACCCCCCAAGCACACCGACTCTCAAGTTTGACACATGCTAAACAACCATAACAAAACTCTACTGGACAAAGTCAACTACACACAGGAACTAAACACAATACACCAAATAGCCAGACATAATGGGCACAACGCACAACAGAACCACAAAATTAAAAACAAACAAGTTAAAAGAGAACAATTCATGAATAAATCACCAGACAGAGAACAACACAAACTGCAGACAAACACAGGGTACCAGGAACACCCGACAAAGAGTACAGCATGGCACATAGTAACATACAGTAACTAAATCGTCCACAGGGTGGGAAACATACTGAAGAGACAAGGGTTACAAATATCATTCTGCACAAATAACACAGTACAGAAAAATCTAAGCACTAAGAACACCTCTGCAGACAAATTCTACAAAGCTGGAATATATCAGTTAACCTGTGTAAGTAGGCTGTTTACGTTTTCTTATTGGCAACGTTACGTAGCGCTCTGTATGAAAATCACTGGCTGTACTGTGTGCAGTCGGTGGCTAGTTTGCATTGTTGTCTGCCATTGTAGTGTTGAGCAGCTGGATGTGAACAGCACATAGCGTTGCGCAGTTGGAGGTGAGCCGCCAGCAGTGGTGGATGTGGGGAGAGAAATGGCGGAGTTTTGAAATTTGTACGACTGGATGTCATGAACTGCTATGTATATTATGACTTTTGAACACTATTAAGGTAAATACATTGTTTGTTCTCTATCAAAATCTTTCATTTGCTAACTATACCTATCAGTAGTTAGTGCCTTCAGTAGTTTGAATCTTTTATTTAGCTGGCTGTAGTGGTGCTCACTGTATTGCAGTAGTTCGAGTAACAACGAAGATTTTTGTGAGGTAAGTGATTTGTGAAAGGTATAGGTTAATGTTAGTCAGGGCCATTCTTTGTAGCGATTACTGAAAGCCAGATTGCGTTGCGCTGAAAGTATTGTGTGTCACTTTAGTGAATGTTTGAGTACGTTCAGTTTTCCTCAGCTGTTTGAAAACTAAATAATGTAAGAGGTTTATCAGCACAGTAATCCATAAATTTTTCAAAGGGGACGTTTCATATGGCGACCCTGCCAGGGTACCTCACTGGAATCTTCTGATTTTTTCTTGTAGTTTGTGTAATTAATGTAGCTATTGTTTATTGCTTGTGCATAATTGTAGACAGAATCTCCCTTGTAGTTGCAGTCTTTCATTGTTGTACAGTGAAACAGTTGTGGCATGCATGTAGATTTGCACCAAGTATTTCGCATTTGCACCTGCGATTAACTAGAAATTATTTTCAGTGCTATGTTAACGTGTTTTCTTATTTTTGCTCTTCAAATTGTGCTTTTCTGTGTTATCGTGTGAAATATTGTGACAATGATAGCGTGTGAAAAACGTAATACTAAGCTCCAAACTAAACTAAGAAATGACAGTGAAGACGAAAGCAGTGTGTTAGCGCCACCGTGTAATGAATTAACTAATGTTCAACACAGTAATTTGGTAATTGTTCATAGGGAAATGGAGCGGGCTGCAAATAATGGTGTAGGCAGTGAAACAATTAGTGAACAGGGAAGCATTATCGATCGATCGGTCGGCAACAGCTCGACCCAGGAATTCGAAATGACAGGACGCAATCTTGCAAATACTGTAGATTCAAGTTTTGGGTCCTCACAGTTTTCTCCAATAAGTCAAGACACATTTTCTGCTTGTCAAAATGCGAATGTTGCTGGTGCAACTTCACTGCCGAAAAGCACTGAGGAACATGTTTCAGACACCAGTGCATTGTTATTACAGTTAATGCAACAAATGGGACAAAGGCTACAAAAGTTAGACACAACGCTTGAACAAAATCAGAAACAAATGGGACAAAATCTTCAAAAGTTAGACTCAGTGGAACATAAGCTTGAACAAGCACGTGAAGATTTAACTACTGAGTTACATAACATTGAATCGAAATGTCAAAAAGTCTGTAATGAGGTAAAAACACAAATTTGTGAGCATTTTCAACCTATTTTTTCGCGGCATGAAAATGCCTTACAGAATCACGAAGCAGCCATAAAAGAACTGCAAACTATTGTTCATGAAAATCATGAGACCTTGCAAGCTAAAACTGACTCAGTTGCATCTACCGATTCGGTTACGCAACTTGCAAAAACTCAGGAAAACTTAAAGGACACAGTAGATACTCTGAAAATTGGTTCAGAAAGACACATGGAGGGAATTAGTTCATTATCAGAGAAAGTAGTTGAACTTTAGGATCAGCTAAATAATTTATCTACGAAGGTAGATGATAATCTGAATGACACAAAACCGGTAATCTTTAATCACACAGAAGAGTGCGAACAAATTAGGAAATTCAAACAAAATCAGAATCAAATTAATACGCAACCCCAAAGAGAAATCCGGGAAGTACAAGATCAGCTGACATAGGTAATACAAGAATTACGTATTTCAGTGGACACTCGCGCCCCAATATGGGAAGAGGGATATAGAAATACGGAACAGCCACAAAATAATAACACAGCGCATTTCGGAAATTATGAAAGAAATTGGCAAGGTGTACCGAATTTTGAAATGGAACCGCCGAAACGACGTAACAATGACTGATATGCGACTCGCCGACATGATGATTTTGACTATAAGCTGTTCATTACTACACGTAAATTCATAACATTTAAGAATTCTGGCAACGACATTCATCCACAAGCATGGCTTCATCAATTCTCTCATTGTTTTCCTCCCAACTGGTCATTAGGGCACTGACTAGAATTTGTGTGGCTATGTAGAGAATGAACCAGCTGTAAGAATGCGATCGGTCATTCACGATTGCCACAGTGAAGGAGAATTTTATCATGCCTTCCTCTCAGCATATTGGTCTCAAGCTACACAATACCGAGTAAAACATAGCATCATAATGATGAAACATTTCGAACAATCTGAATTTTCCAGTCTTGTCAAATATTTTGAAGACATGTTGCACAAGAATCAGTACCTGTCAAACCCATACAGCCCCTCAGAACTCATCCGCATTTGCTTAATCAAATTACCTGAACATTTACGACATATTATTTTGGCAGGACGTTGCAAGGACGACATTGAAGCTTTTCAGGGACTCTTACGAGAATTTGCAATTGACACTGACAATCGCAGAACGCGAAAACAGGAACACAACAATTACAGGTCACATCCGTCGCAATTCCACGATGAAAGAAATAATAACTGGACACAACAAGGTTATTCTTACAACGTAAATCGTGACCAAAACAGATACCACCCGTGTGACAACCGTTGGCAGAGTAAAAATAATTACAGAGAAAGATCGCATTTCCATAGTAATGACTGTCACAGAGCCTACCATATTAACAGACAATATGGGAACCAAAACAATTATTATTACGGGAGACAGAATAACTTTAGACGCAATGGTCCAGCACGCAGTTACGATTTAGGGAGAAATTCTCCACCACTTAACCGACAAGAAAGAAACTACAGGAACTACCGACATGACGACAGATGATATAATCGTAACGACAGACCTGGCGAGATTCAAACAGAGCAGGGCACTCTCGACAAGGTGAATTTGTAGAAGTTAGGTCTCCTAATCCCAGTAACGACGCGCACCAACAAAGAAACAGACAATGACTCGCACTGCAGGCAGCCACGTGAGCCGGCTGCCTCAGGGAAAAATTACATAGACGCTAACCTTGAGAAAAATTTCAGTATTCTTTGCCGACGTATACCACATGATAATTGCGTTGAAGTTGAAACTCTGCGTACTAGAAAGAGTAAAGGTTTACACCACATTTCACATGTAAAACCGTTTATTGAAAGATAATCTGCTTTTTAACTTTGTCTCTGCCATAAAACGTTTCACTTTACATTACTAGTATGCTTTGTCAGACTTAGAATCTGTTAACATGCAACAATGTTTGAGGTTAAATATCCAGTCAAGAACCAAGAGAAAATATTTAAACAGAAATTACGAATACATTGTTATAGTGAGCAGATGACACAGTGTTGTTATTTGTACATTCTTGCTTGTTAGTTCCACTATCGCGTAACGACTATAAGGATCACATACTTAGAACATATACTGGCAACGCTAATGAGATTTTCGTGCAACATTTTGGTTTACTTGAAAAGACATTCTTTATTTGAAGTACTTTCTGTGGAATTAAAGATGACTTAGCATTTGGTTTCTTTGACAGCTACACAATTATATCACGGCGCTACTAATGTGTCTGATTTAGGTTTTCCGTGATTTCGCTATATCGTTTCAGGCAAATGCCGGGATGGTTCCTTTGAAAGGGCACGGCCGATTTCCTTCCCCATCCTTCCCTAACCCGAGCTTGCGCTCCATCTCTAATGACCTCATTGTCGACGGGACGTTAAACACCACTAACCTAACCTACTAATGTGTGACACAATTTACATTGTTTCTTTTGTGCTGTATCTGCTTTATATCTGCACAGTTTTTTCTGAATTCTTCTGGAAAGTAAAACATGTTTTAGTAGTAACTTTTGTGGTATAGCTACAATGAGACTGCCTTTTCCGTAGCACAACAATACGTTACAGCACAGTAGTTTCTTCATCATGGCAATAAGCGTAATAAGTAAGATATCTATACGCAAAGCATTTCACTTTTGTTTATCATGAGGTAAGTACATTGGCTTCTGCAGAACTTAGCTTTCAGAGGACGATAACTATGACACTTTCACAGAGATTATCTTCCAACAAGACGCACAGTTTAGCGCTACAGTACACGTATTTGAGTGATTAATTTTGTACTTAAATCATTTATTTTTAAAGATATTTGAAGTACAATGATACAAAGGTTTTCCATGATACATTTCATTCCATTGCTGTAATCTGTAACACCTGAGGGTATAATTACATTAATCCTCAGCGGGGTACACGCTTACTTTGTGTACCATGTGTGTGGCAAGCACAAGGAGCCCTAGCTAATATGGTATTTGCTTATACAACTTTACACATTGGTACCATATTTCTCTAACACACAAATTACACAGCTTTCTGATCATTTAACTGAGAGATAAACTTTTTTTTTACTACATCAGTGACACATGTTTACACAATTACACAGTTGGATAACTTCACACTTATGAAACTATATTTTGTCTGTACTGTGTGAAATGTTCATATTTTCTCGGAACCATTGTGATACTATGAGAGCTTTGAATGATGTATTTGGTATGAGATCATCATTTTTAAAGTACATTTGAGGTGGATGACACTATTGAAATAAGCAGAGAATTTTCTTTAGGTTTTGAAATTATTGCAGAAAGCTACGACGTTTTTGAGATTTGACTGAGGTGTTATGATGTTATTATTACGACGACGATGAGTATTATGCTGCTGAGGTATGTTTATGATTAATAAGCTGATGCTATATGAGTTATTTGATTATCCTACATATCTCTTATGATGAAATATTGAAGAAGTGTCGACGAATATGTATATGTGTAATAAAGTAAGGAATAATGAGTAGTGGTTAGGGACTCTGACTTGTGAAAAAGGATGGTGGAAACCAAGAATCGTACTTTAAGAGTTATGAAATGGATGTATATGCGGAAATGTATCACAACGCCGACGAAAATTTTTTGGACACTGTTATATATACAGGATTTTGTTTCTACACATTTGTAATGCAAATTCTCGACCTGTGAAATTTTTTATATAAGACTGCCACTGTAGCTGAAAGTGCTGTCGTAAATATTTCTGTAAGAAAGGTAAGTGACCTTGATGTAATGCGTTTTGGGCACCCAGCTGAGAGGTAGTCATCTGACAAAAGAAAGCCATTAGGTGGAGAAAAAAAAAGAGGCCATTATCCTCGCCATTGACATTCCTTCAGAGAAAGCATCGCAAATACGACACGCTCATTACTTGGAAAGATACTTACATCTGCACACCTGATTATGACAAGCGTCTTTCTACGTGAGTTGAGAGAATTTCTACTAACTTATGAAATGTCACATGACTATTGAATGATATTTTTATGCTTTGCCTATATAGTTGCTTATTTCATTTGATATCTAGTTTCCAGCTGTGTTGCAGCATTGGTTTTATAAAATAAAATAAAATAAAATGCATTTGCTAATGTGAACACTTTCTGTCAACAGATCTATTAAATAATAATTTTTTGATCCACATTCTTCAAAAAAGGAGCACTTGGAAAGGAAAGAACAATAAGAAGGGACTAACAATAGTAACTGCATACATAATTTTCTTTTCAAGTACATGGTAATTTTTTTTTTTTACAATAAGTTGTTGTGGTGCACCATTTTAATTAAATAGACACTAAGATGTGACATAGGTATTAGACATGGCTATCTTTAGTGTAATATTTTTTCTGCTTGAGCTTTGTCATGTCTAGATATAAGTTGATGCATTTGCTGCTGCTCTTTGCCAGGCATAATGTTACTGAATTTGACTTTGTATTACTCTGTTAAGCCAGTTTTACTACTGATTTATTTTTATTGTTTGCTGCACATTGCCTTATATTAGTTGTAATATTGCAATTGCTTTGCTAATTTCTATAATGCTGCTTGCCTTGCCAATTTCCATTTTTTTGTCATTGCTGTTTGTATTAATTGTTTTGTGCTGCTGCATTGCCTCGACCCTTAATTTATGCATCTGAGCTCAGTAGATTTAAGTTAGCTTAAGAGGGGGTACACTATATAAGAAACTATGGACAATAGGGAAAGAATGCATTGAGAAGTTATATGAATAAGATTTGGACCAAAATGAGTATTGTACACTGAGAAATAATTATTTTGAAAGAAATATGAATAGAATACAGAAAGCAGGTATAGATAGGACTTTTTGGGAATAATGATGAATGAAGGGAGATCTCCAAGAAGTAAAGAAAGTTTTGTTTGCAAAATACTGCAGTAAAACAAATCCTGTCCTTTCCTTTTGTGTTATTCCGCTATATGTTTGTGTACCCTTGTGTATTTGTGTTCATCCTGTCTTTATGTGTTTATCTGATACGATTTATGTTGTAGAATTTTTCTAATACTCAGTTACATTCACTATGATGAGGAATACTGTTATCCTCAAATATAATTTGCATTATTAATATGTTATTTACTTTGTAAAGATGTTTAGACATTATTTATCTGTTCTGTTTTGTTGCTCATGTGTGAAGTTGATGTTTCAAAAGTTATTCTGAACTTTTATGTAGGTACTTATAATTCCTGTAACACTGATGTATATGTTATTTCGATTCTTTTGTAAAGCCTGTATTACTACAAATGTTATCTGTATTATTATGTTTTTAATGGTGTTTTCTGTATCTCTGTAATTGTATTCTCATGTTATAAAATTGTAATTGTCACCAGTTCATCAAATTATTAACTTGTAAATTACATTTCACTGCAGCTGTTTCTGTTGGTCATAGTATATGGACAATATGAGAGAAGTAGGGACTGATAGTGTTTGCACGAGTGTTAATAATTCAGCAAGGGACTGGATAACAGCATTGCTGGTTCTGAGGACATTTCAAAAAAAATTTTGTGAGTGCAGAAGTGGTGGTTTATGGATTTGCTATATAGTATAAGACTCTTCGATGGTGATTGTGCACCTGCACAGTCGCAACAGATGGCTGCTGGCCGTCTCTACATGGACTACAGTGGATCTGCATCTTTGATGGCCCACCAATACCATTATTTCTACAAGGACTGCAGTGGGTCTGCACCTCTGGTGGCCCACCAATACCATAATCTCTACCAGGACTACAGTGGGTCTGCTCTGTGATGACCTACCTACGAGTAGTCTTCAAATCTTCGAATACCTCTGCTGTGGGTTTGGTCTGTTGTGGCCCATTACCTGTCTGCATGTCAAGAGTCAGCACTGTCTTTCCATTGGAAGGACAACACTACTTCAAGACTGCATGGAAATCCACTGCTTCCATGTGCATTTTTCTTTTACTGCTCAGCCTTTGAGAAATACACTGCAATTTTACTGTGATAAATGATCAGGACTGTATTTATGGTCTGTGAGAAAATTTTAGCTGTTGACCAACATTGTATCAATGAGTGTGTGCATTTGGTATCTTTGTTATTGTAATTATGAAAAATTTTATCATATCATTATTGGCCACTGCCCAAAACAATTTGTAAAATTTTTTGTGGGGACCATTGGGACTATGTAAGTAGGCTGTTTGTTTTCTCATTGGCAACGTTACGTAGCGCTCTGTATGAAAATCACTGGTTGTGCTGTGTGCAGTCTGTTGCTAGTGTGCATTGTTGTCTGCCATTGTAGTGTTGGGCAGCGGCAGCTGGATGTGAACAGCGCGTACCATTGCGCAGTTGGAGGTGAGCCGCCAGCAGTGGTGGATGTGGGGAGAGAGATGGCGGAGTTTTGAAATTTGTAAGACTGGATGTCATGCACTGCTATGTATATTATGATTTTTCAACACTATTAAGGTAAATACATTGTTCGTTCTCTATTAAAATATTTCATTTGATAATTATGCCTATCAGTAGTTAGTGCCTTCAGTAGTTTGAATCTTTTATTTAGCTGGCAGTATTGGAGCTCGCTGTATTGCAGTAGTTTGAGTAACGAAGATTTTTGTGAGGTAAGTGATTTGTGAAAGGTATAGGTTAATGTTAGTCAGGGCCATTCTTTGTAGCCATTACTGAAAGTCAGATTGCGTTGCGCGGAAAGTATTGTGTGTCACTTTAGTGAATGTTTGAGTACGTTCAGTTTTGCTCAGCTGTTTGATAAGCAAATAATGTAAGAGGTTTATCAGCACAGTAGTTCATAAATTTTTCAAAGGGGACGTTTCACCTGTAGTTCATGCCAGTCGGTCTACATAAGCCAAATATGCAGAAATTTCAAAACAAGGTACTCTGAACATCTCAGAGCCCTAAGAAGTGATAGTACACTCTCCGCTTTTGCTGACTGATTGTGTTTGCATAAGGCAGATTTTCAAAACAATCCAACAAAGAATCAGTTTATAAATAAACCTAACATTGATACAGTAAAAAATAGCCACATTTCTTCATTTTCCTTTCGTAAAATGACGGAATATGGCTAATTCTTTCTTTTAAGTGTGCTTGACAATGACGCGTAGTCGAAATCAGCTACTCCCACGATTAAATAAACATCGCATTACGGCCTACTACAGAACATGTTTGCGTTTATTATTCTGCAACTGATGGTGGCCGAAGAAGACTCATCATGCAGGTGGCTGCTATGAATATTGACATCTAATGAAATTAAGTAGTGGATGGATTGCTGACGTGGAGATAATTCTCGAAGCTATTTCGAACAGTTCAAAATTTATTAGCTCCGGATTTATCCACTTCAGACCTACATTGCAGTTACCAGTTGCAAGCAAAAGGAAAAATTGTCTGTAACCGAATTGCGCAGCACAGTAACTATATAAAAGACCCATCAGAATTATGAAACGAAGCGAACATACATGTTCAAATATTCTCCATCTTACTTGAAAAAGTATACGTTGGTCTCCGTAGTCAAGTTGTTTCAGTGTTTATTTGATAGGCTGCTTTCATTTGTTCCATATGTTTTGAGAATGGAAATGTTTTACACCATTGATTCATTAATAGAATCCGACATAGCATGGCATCTCGTCTATCACTTTGCAGGTGCTCAGCTGAGGAAGGAAACACCATTTTCTTCGACAATGATGTTTACCATTGATTTTATATTTCATTTTACGTTAATCTCAGAGGATTTAACTATTAATACTTAGGGAAACTCTTAAGATACATAATCATGGCTGAAACTTCCTGGCAGATTAAAACTGTGTGCCGGACCGCGAGACTCGAACTCGGGACCTTTGCCTTTCGCGGGCAAGTGCTCTACCAACTGAGCTACCCAAGCACGACTCGCGCCCCGTCCTCACAGCTTTAGTTCCGCCAGTACCCCGTCTCCTACCTTCCAAACTTTACAGAAGCTCTCCTGCGAACCTTGCAGAACTGTTGACCACTATGCGTTTCTGTACGAAATTAAATGCGCAGCTGAAGTAAAACTATTATCTGGGCCTAATCAAGATTTCTATTTCCCTCGTGTTTTGACAAAATGTATGTAGAAGCACAACAGCAAACAGCAAGCACACAGTGGCTAAGCTGGATATCTATTTTTAAATAAAATTTCCAAACAATATTCAAATTGTTGCTTACCATACGATGCAATGTGGTAATGCGTAATGCTCAACCTTCTTTAAACTGTGGGATGGGAAGAGTAACTATTCCTATAAAATGATATTCCTAGACAACGATTTTAGAATGAAGTATGCGTTTAACAAGACAGAGTAAAGCTTTGCGTGATCTTCATGCGTAACACTGATCTCAACAATACTAGGCTTAACACAGTCAAAAAATGGTTTAAAAACGGTGTAACAGTGAATTTCTGTAAAAACCATCAGCTTACTCGGTTAATATGTTAATGAAAGACTCAGGTAAGTGGAGCGGTCTTTCTCTCAGCTCTGAGCAAGTGAACAGAGTTAACGAGGTGACAGTAATCATTCCGAAAAGCTAGCTACGCAGTGCTGCAGCCTTATCTCAGATTTACTCTCTTAAAAATAATATTATTCAAAATTTTTGTTGTTTTCCTCTTTCAATTACACATTATATAAATCCTTGCTAACTTTTACAATAAATCTTTCTTCGTCTAACAGTCAACACAAATCAACACAGCACTACTGAATACATCCATCAGCTACCACACTTCAATAAGAATGTATCATTCTGCGCAGAGGCAAAGACTGTTCCACAACAAGACCAAATATTGTGTAACAGTAACATAACTTGCGCTCTCTCTCTCTCTCTCTCTCTCTCTCTCTCTCTCTCTCTCTCTCTCTCTCTGACGTGCACATCGATAACTTAAAAAAAATCCAAAATATCAAGCCCAATTTACACTGTCTACTGTGGATCTCTGTCTAGAAAAATCCGCAAACCTGTAGGGACCTACTCCACAATATCCAGGACTGATTCCGAAAACATCACTCATGAAGTCCAACTTGCGTTTTTCTCACATGACATCCTGAGAGCTATGCATCAAGGGGTAAGGAAGACGCAGTGTTTCTCGATTCACGAAAAGTATTTGACGTCAGTATAACACTTACACTTACCAAAAGTACGATCAGATAGGTTGTCAAGCGGCATTTGAGACTCGATTGGGAATTTCTTGGTAGGGGGGAGGCAGCATGTTACCTTGGATGAAGAGACATCGACAGATTTAGAAGCAACAGCGGATGTGCCCTGGGCAAATGTGTTAGGGCCCTTGCTGTTCTGCCTCGGGGGTGGATGTGTGTGATGTCCTTAGATTAGTTAGTTTAAGTAGTTCTAAGTTCTAGGGGACTGATGACCTCAGAAGTTAAGTCCCATCGTGCTGAGAGCCATTTGAACCAACCTTGCTGTTCATGTTGTACATTAATTGTCTTGCAGACAATATACATATTGGTGACGAAAGTCATGGGATACCACCTAATATCGTGTCGGGCCTCCTTTCGTACGACCATAGTGCAGAAACTCGACGTGACGTAGGCTCAACAAGTCATTGGAAGTCCTTTGCAGGTACGTTGAGCCATGCTGCCTCTACAGCCGTCCATAAATTCAAAAATGTTTCTGGTGCACAATTTTGTGCACACACTGACAGCTCTATTATGTTCAGTGGGGTTCATGTCTGGCAGTCTAGGTGGCCAATCTATTCACTTGAACTGTCCAGAATGTTGTTCAAACCAATTTCGAACATCTGTTTTTTGGGAACTTCTGTTGTTTGGGAACATTAAGTTCATGAATGGCTGAAAATGGTCTCCAAGTAGCCAAACATAGCCAATTCCAGTCAATGTTCGGTTCAGATGGACCCAGTTCATTCCAGCCCACATCGTTTTTGGGGCCACCAGCAGCTTGCACAGAGCCTTGTTGACAAATTAGGCCAATAACTTCGTGGGATCTACGCCACACTGGAACTCTAGCGTCAGTTCGTGTCAACTGAAATCGGGACTCATCTGACCAGGCCGTCCCGGCGGTGGTTCGAGTGCTCCCTCGGGCATGGGTGTGTGTGTGTTTGTCCTTAGGATAGTTTAGGTTAAGTAGTGTGTAAGCTTAAGGACTTAGCAGTTAAGTCCCATAAGATTTCACACACATTTGAACATTTTTTGACCAGGCCACGGTTTTCCAGTCAAGAGCCCAGGAGAGGCGCTGTAGGCGATGTGCTGTTGGCTAAAGCACTTGCGTCGGTCGTCTGCTACCATAGCCCATTACCGCCAAATTTCGCCACACTGCCCTAACAGATGCTTTTGTCGCATGTTCCACGTTGATTTCTGCAGTCATTTCATGCAGTGTTGCTTGTCTGTTAACACTGACAAATCTACGAAAACGCCGCTGCTCTCGGTCGTTAAGTGAAGGCCGTCGGCCATAGTGTTGTCCGTGGTGAAAGGTAGAGCTTGAAATGTGGTATTCTCGGCACACTATTGGCTCTGTGCAGCTCTGAATATTGAATTCCCTAACGATTTCGAAGTCTTAATTCCCGTCCTGCGACCATATTCACGTCGGAAACCCTTCCACACGCATCACATGAGTATAAATGACAGCTCTGCCGATTCACTGCACTTTTATACTCTGTGCACGAGGTACCACCGCCAACTGTACACGTGCGTATTACTATCCAATGACTTTTGTCCAGTGTAAGTAGCAACCTCAGACTTTCTGCAGCTAATGCAGTTATCTATAATGTAGTACTGTCTGAAAACAACTGCATACATATACAGTCAGATATTGATAAGATTACAAAGTGGTGCAAAGACTGCTTTAAATCAGAAATATAAAATTGTGCAGTTCACAAAATTAAATCCTATGAGTATAGTATCAGCGAGCCACGAGTGGTACCTGTGAACTCATACAAATACCTGGATATTCTTTTTGTAGGGATATGAAATGGAACAGTCACCTAGGCACACAAAGCTTAATCATAGCTTTTTATGAGTCTTAGGTATGTTGTAGCGGGATCTATCCTGAAAAACTGGCTAGCGGCTTTTCATGGGAAGAACCTTTCTTTCCGAGAAAATCGAAGTTGAAGTTTTATGCGTACTTGAATACCTGTAACATACACTATGGGATCAGAAGTATCCGGACACCTGGCTGAAAATGACTTACAAGTTCGTGGCCCCCTCCATCGGTAATGTTGGAATTCAGTATGGTGTTGGCCCACCGTTAGCCTTGATGACAACTTCTTCTCTCGCAGGCATATGTTCAAAAATGTGTGTGAAATCTTATGGGACTTAAGTGTTAAGGTCATCAGTCCCTAAGGCTACACACTACTTAACCCAAAGTACCCTAAGGACAATAAAATACCGAGGGAGGACTCGATCCTCTGCCGGTACCAGCCCAGGCATACGTTCAATCAGGTGCTGGAAGGTTTTTTGGGGAATGGCAGCCTATTCTTCATGGAGTGCTGCACTGAGGAGAGGTATCGATGCTGGTCGGTGAGGCATTACTCGAAGTCGGCGTTCCAAAACATCCTAAAGGTGTTATATATGATTCATGTCAGGACTCTGGGCAGGCCAGTCCATTACAGGGACGTTGTTGTTGTGTAACCTCTCCGCCACGGACCGTGCATTAAGAACAGGTGCTCGATCGTGGTGAATGATGCCATCGCCATTCTCGAATTGCCCTTCAAAAGTGGGAAGCAAAAAGGTGCTTAAAACATCAATGTAGGCCTGTGCTTTGACAGTGCCAAGCAAACCAACAAGGGGTGCCAGCCCCCTCCATGAAAAATACGACCACACCATAACACCACCTCCTCCGAATTTTACTGTTGGCACTACACACGCTGGCAGATAACGTATGACGTTCACCGGGCATTCGCCATACCCACACCATGCCATCGGATCGCCACATTGCGTACCGTGATTCGTCCGCCATTGTTCAGTAGTCCAATGTTTACGCTCCTTACACCAAGCGAGGCGTCGTTTGGCATTTACCGGCGTGATGTGTGGCTTACGAGCAGCCGCTGAATCACGAAATCCAATTTTTCTCACCTCCCGCCTAACTGTCATAGTACTTGCAGTGGATCCTGATGCAGTTTAGAATTCCTGTGTGATGGTCTGGCCAGATGTCTGCCTATTACACATTACGACCCTCTTCAACTGTCGACGGTCTCTGTCAGTCAATAGACGAGGTCGGCATGTACGCTATTGTGCTGTACGTGTCCCTTCACTTTTCCATTTCACTATCACATCGGAAACAGTGGACCTAGAGCCGGCCTAAGTGGCCGTGCGGTTCTGGGCGCTTCAGTCTGGAACCGCGTGACCGCTACGGTCGCAGGTTCGAATCCTGCCTCGGGCATGGATGAGTGTGATGTCCTTATGTTAGTTAGGTTTAAGTAGTTCTATGTCCTAGGGGACTCATGACCACAGATGTTAAGTCCCATAGTGCTCAGAGCCATTTGAACCATTTTTGAAGTGGACCTAGAGATGTTTAGGACTGTGGAAATCATGCGTACAGACGTATGACGTAAGTGACACGCAATCACCTGACCACGTTCGAAATCCGTGAGTTTCGCGGAGCGCCCCATTCTGCTCTCTCGCATTTGGGAGGACGACGGTTCAATCCCGCGTACGACTATCCTGATTCAGGTTTTCCGTGATTTCCCTAAATCGCTCCAGGCAAATAGTTCCTTTGAAAGGGCACGACCGACTTCCTTCCCTGTCCTTCCCTAATCCGATAAGACCGATGACCTCGCTGTCTGGTCTCTTCCCCCAAACAACCCCCTCTGCTCTCTCAAGACGTCTAATGATTGCTGAAGTCGCTGATGTGGAGTACTTGGCAGTAGGTGGCAGCACAATGTACCTGATATGAAAAGCATAGGTTTTTTGGGGTGTCAGGATACTTTTGATCACATAGCGTAAGTCAAGTTTTGACAAAGCTAGCGTAGCGCGACAGCTAATCCTCAGGGACACCATGCTGGCGGCACGCGTTCAAATACCGTCTTCGTACTTTTTTTTGCATTTCATCGTACAGAAAATCATTAAATAGAATACGTCATACCTACTTATTAAAAACAATCATTACAGCAAACATTTTTTAAATGTGTATTCCGTTTGTTAGAAAATAGATTACAGTATCGTCTAACTCGCTATCATTTGCTCCGCAAGAACAGAATTCCGGATGGTATTTGTCGTAAGTGCAACCGAAACATGAATTCCAAGAATACGCTCATTGAACGAAAGCTACTGTCGGGGATTCTTCAGAAGCGAAGCCGGGAAACGCAGTTATGGTTCAAATGGCTCTGAGCACTATGGGACTCAACTGCTGAGGTCATTAGTCCCCTAGAACTTAGAACTAGTTAAACCTAACTAACCTAAGGACATCACAAATATCCATGCTCGAGGCAGGATTCGAACCTGCGACCGTAGCGGTCTTGCAGTTCCAGACTGCAGCGCCTTTAACCGCACGACCACTTCGGCCGGCAAACGCAGTTAGATTAAATTCAGAAACATTATTCTTTCTTCGATCACGTTCGAGGCGAACCACGTGTATTTGATCACTACTATGAAAGCAGGTGCACTGAAGTGATGCAGAATTAAGTAATGTATTTTTCTAAAATTTTCTATCGAAGTGATTTCTCAATTATTCTTGAGCAAATCTGGGGCATTTTGAATTTTTTCTTTGAAATTTTAAACTGCATTTGAAAATAAACGTTTTCCGATGCAGTTACAGTATACTGTTCTGTGAAAGAGCGACTAATCTTGTTTCAAATTGGTTTTCACCCCTTCTTCCGCAAGGGCTCTATTGTATGTCTACCGGTACTGACAACAGATTTGATTGTATTTTTTAATGGAGGGCAAAATTAGGGTACTTTCGTCAGTGTCTGGAATCCTTCCACAGCTGCTAATACTTCATCCATCGTTGCGAAGTCTTTGGAGCTTGGCTATGAATTACAAACAAAGTACACATTTGAATAAAAGTGTGACGTAATGATTGATTTATTAATGAAACTACACTGGCGAAAATGACTGTTTCTATCAGTTTTGCATGACATATATTTTTAATGACATTCCGTGCGGAGAATCAAAGAAGAGACAGAAATAAGATACACATGCATGGTTCGAACCCGTTCCTATGGTGGCCGTGAGCTTTAGCCGCTTCGATATGCTCGCGAGCTCAAAACAAAATTATCTTTACCGACGTAGGAAGTACGCATAAAACTTCAACATCAATTTTCTCCGAAAGTAGGGGCCGTCGCGTGAAATTCCGCTACCCAGGTATTCAGCACAGTTCCCTCTACTCTGTAACATACCTATGACGCATCAGAGTCTGTGGTTAACAGGTCTGATGGTCTCCTTGACAGTCGTAGGTAAATCAGGTAGAACACTAGGGAAATATAATCAGACTACAAAGGAATTGGTCATAAATAACTCGTGACATCCATCCTAGAATAGAGCTGAAGTGCGTGGAACCCGTAGCAAATAGCACTGATAGAGGACTCTGAACATTTACAGAGATGGGCAGTACGAATGTCATAGTTTTGTTTGACACTTGGAAGAGCGTCACAGAGATGCCGGAAAAACTGAATGAGCGGGCACCTGAAGGTATTCGCAAATCATACCGAGAAATCCTACTTACAAATTTCTAAGAATCAGTTGCAAATGTTGAATCTAGAAATACACTACCACTTCCTATGTGTCACCCCTGTAGGATAGTGCGGATAATATTAGACTATTACTGCATGCGCAGAGGAGTTTAAACAGTCATTCTTCCAACGCTGCATACGGGGATGGAGTGGGGAAAAGCCTCAATAACTGGTACTTGGATGTACCCTCAGCCATGCATTTCACATAGGTTTGCAGAGTATGGACGTGGGTGCAGATATAGACGAGGACATGAAAGAGTTACAAAAAGAACGTGACATTCAAGCACCAAGAACTGAGGACTAGTTAGAGAAATTGAATGCCAGCTGGGCTATCCTATTGTTTACGCAGTGCAGGGCAGGCGTACACACTCCTCCACCCATTGCGTGTGTTCACGATGTTTTTGCCGTTGGTGCGTACTCGCAACCCGGCGGTTCGGAAGGCGTGCCGTCGGCCGATCATTAAGCACTTGACGTGCTGTTTGACGTCACACCAGCTTCTCGCCCACGCTGCGCCAATAGACGGGTGGCGATTCCTGCCAAGACTTCGCCAGACAGAACAGCGTTTTCCTTTGTTTGTCTTCGTTGCTTTCGCTTTCGCCGATATCGAGCCAGTTCTCTGCCATATTCACCGAGAACACTGCCCTCGAGGCCAGCCGGTGTGGCCAAGCGGTTAAAGGCGTTACAGTCTGGAACCGCGTGACCGCTACGGTCGCAGGTTCGAATCCTGCCTCGGGCATGGATGTGTGTGCTGTCCTTAGGTTAGTTAGGTTTAAGTAGTTCTAAGTTCTAGGGGACTGATGACCTTAGAAGTTAAGTCCCATAGTGTTCAGAGCCATTTGAACTGCCCTCGAGTGTGCTGCGTCTGAAGCACTAAACATCAGTTGCTGTTCGGAGACCCTGTCTAAAGAAAGCAGGCACCGAGCTTTGAGTGTGTCGGTCCACCCACAATGTGAGGCTCCACAATGTCTCAAGCATTTCACAGAACGGTATGGTCTGTGTTGGAGCATTGCGCCACGTAGTAACCATACGTTAAATTGGAAATCGAACAAAGATTCCTGGCTTTCGCAGAAATACAACAAAGGTTCAACAGTTTGTATGTAGGCTGTTTAGGTTTTTATGTTGGTAACGCCACGTAGCGCTCTGTATGCAAATCACTGACTGTGCTGTGATCAGTCTGTGGCTGGTTTGCATTGTTGGAATATTCGCTATTGTAGTGTTGGGCAGTTGGAGGTGAGCCGCCAGCAGTGGTGGATGTGGGGAGAGAGATGGCAGAGTTTTTAGAGCGGACGATCTGGACGTGTGTCCGTCAGAAAAAGGAAATTTGTAATACTGGATGTCATGAACTGATATATATATATATATATATATATATATATATATATATATATATCATGACTTTTAAACACTATTAAGGTAAATACATTGTTTGTTCTCCATCAAAATATTTCGTTTGCTAACTATGCCTATCGGTAGTTAGTGCCTTCAGTAGTTAGAATCTTTTATTTAGCCGGGAGTATTGGCGCACGCTGTATTGCAGTAGTTTGAGTAACGAAGATTTTTGTAAGGTAAGTGATTCATGAAAGGTATAGGATATTGTTAGTCAGGGCCATTCTTTTGTACGGATTATTGAAAGTCAGATTGCTTTGCGCTAAAAAAAAAAAATTGTCTGTCAGTTTACTGTTGATCAGAGTAAAGAGAGAAATGTCTGAGTAAGTTCAGTTTTGCTCAGCTATTTGAAAATCAAATAACGTGAGAGGTTTACCAGTATTGTCATTCTTAATTTTTCTAAGGGATGTTTCAAGTTCAAAGTGGAAAACTGGTCCAAGAAACAAACCTTGGACTATGATCAATATATTTATCACGCTCGCATTTCTCTCAAAAGTTGTACAGTACCTTTTTTTGTGGATTTTGAAGCACTACATTTATATAATTATTGGACGCCATATCGTCAATCATAGCTGCTATATAGTGTCATTCCCGAGGAATATTTTGTTAAATATAAGAAAATAAGTGGAATAATTCCAACGGGGCTTCTTGGCTGGCGCCCATGATGAGTGTGCGGTGCCAGATGCCACGAGACGAGGCAAACTTGAGTATTTGTTAATGGTAATACTTCAGAAACAGCTGATACAGTTGACGGCCTGTCAAGATTACAGCAAGTGGATAACGCTTTTCAGCCCGCTAAATGAGTTGCGGGGCGAGGCCAAATTAGTGACAGGAAGAAGCGAACTTTGGATTTTCGCCAGGCGGGAACTGAGATGATCGCGTGTAGATGGAATGTTCCATAAAGATAATGAAGATGGTTGTGTGCAGCCAGATTCAAGTGGAAAAACTGGAAACGTATAAAAGGTCATCCATGGGCAGGCAGAAGCGAATAATCAGTCAGTGAGTAGAATGAGATTTTTACTCTGCAGCGGAGTGTGAGTCTCGGTCTGGCACACGGTTTTAATTTGCCAGGAAGTTCGTCAGTGAGTAGTCAGTAGTAACGGATTACGCAGAGTATCAACAGAGGCGCCAGCACAAAGACGACGGCAGCTACTGATGGAACAGTAATACTTCATCAACAAGAAGACAGTGCTACTCGGGGCAAAAGAGCAACAACTGATAGTAGATTAGCAAAGCGTCTTGGATGTTTATAAATTAATGGTGCGCTTTTAAAAATTAGTAAGTAATCGATTTATTACTTTATGTTGGCAAGCCTTACAGAACATGCAGCAGCTTCTGTGTAAGCCTTTGGTGCGCAACCTGCTGTTCACTTTTAGTGCTTATTGCGCAGATGCAGCTTATGTTTTCAAGATGGCGTCGCAACACCAAAAGGCTTTCAGTGTGCTCCGTTTTGAAGTGTCCAGACCTGTGTTTGCAGTGCAGCGTCAGTTTCGTGCACGGTTTAGGAAGGACCCGCTATGCAAGAATAACGTAAATGGGTGGTACCGACAGTTCGTGGAAATCAGATGTCTTTGTAAGGGGAAGGCTCCTGGTCGACCTCGTCGAAAGAGTGCGCTAGGTGTTTCACGAAGTCGTCGGAAGTCACTTAGCAAAGCAAGCCCGGAATTGTTCACGACAAAGTTTACGGTGTGGAAGGTGTTGTGTAAGCGGCTATATTTTAACCCGTACAGTGTGGGATTAGTGCTGGCCCTAATGCCAGCAGACAAAGTGAAGAAGCGTGACTTTTGTGAACAGCTGCAGTTAAAAATGGAGGTCGCTGGTTTTGTAGAAGAACTCATATTCTGCGATGAAGCCACTGTCCATGTAAGTGGCAAGGTGAACACGAAATGCTCATATCTGTGGAGGCGAGAAACCACATGTTGACAGAGCATCAGTCATTTTTCTGTGCAATGTCGCGCGAGAAAGTTAACTGCCCACATTTCATCTGACCACAAACGATGACAGGTAAACTCGTTTCGAGGCATGTTGGAATAAGTTATAGTGATTACATTTTGCCACCTGCCCCATTTTCACAGGAACGTAGGAGAACTTCTCAATAGTGTTTTTCACCAGTGCTGTATTGGGAGTGCTGCAACAGCAGACAACCACCTTCTGCTTTGGCCATCCCGTTCATCAGATTTAATATACTGCAATTTCTTTCTGTAGGGGTTTACGAAAGACCGAGAATATGTATCGTCAACGCCCGTCTCCCTTCAGGAAATGCGTGATCGCTTAACGCATGCACTGCAGACCACCATGGAGGACATGCTACCCCAAGCATGGAAGGAATTTGATTACTACGCAGATGTATATCGTATGACCAAGGATACACATATTTAAGGATTGTGATTCATGTATCAAAATCTTGGACAGCTGCCCCTGCTTATGCTATAAGGTTTGACCACATAAAGTAATAAATAGATTTATTATTGGTTTTTAAACCCACACCATTCATTTATAAACTCCTGTATGTATGAATATATATGTATGTATGGACGTACGTATGTAAGGAAGTGTATGAATATACTTTTGTTTGTATTCATATGCACAACAAATTTTCGAAGACTGCTGTAAATTTATTTTAAAATTTATTCTCTGTTCAGAGACTGTCTAACATCTACAATGACGTTCACACACTTCCGGCACGTTACTGAGTCTGTGACACAGTACAAGAAAACTGGACACGAGGATGCTGAACTATTACAATATACACTGATCAGCCAGAACATTGACTACCTACCTAATAGCCAGTATGTCCATCTTTGTCACAGATAACAGTGGCGAAGCGTTGTTGCATGGAAGCAATGAGGCAATGGTAGATCGCTGAGGGGGTATTGGCAGCACATACGCACACACGTCACCTGATTCCAGTAATTCCGGAGAGGGGGGGAGGGAGGCATGAGCTCTGACGCCACTTTCAATCACATTCCCGATGTGTTAGATTGGATTCAGATAAAGCGAGTTGGTGGGTCAGCACATCAATTGGAACTCGCCACTGCGTTCCTCGAACCACTCCATCAGACTCCTGGTCTTGTGACATGAAGCATTATCTTATTGAAAAATGCCAATTCCGTCGGGAAACACGATCGTCATGAAGGGGTGTACGTGGTCTCACCTTCATGGTGCCTTGCACGAGCTCAACTGGACCCTTGTATGCCGATGTGTATGTTCCCCAGAGCATAATGGAGCCGCCGCCAGCTTGTCTCTGTCGCACAGTATAGGTGTCAAGGATTTGTTTCTCTGGAAGGCGATGGGTTCGCGCCCTCCAATGGGCATGATGAAGAAGGTATCGAGATTCATCAGACCATGCAACGCTCTGCCACTGCGCCAGCGTCCAGTGCCAATGGGCACTTGCCCATTTCAGTAGTAGTTTCCAATGTCGTGCTGTCAACGTTGGCACATGCATTAATCGTCGGCCGTGGAGGCCCATCGTTAGTGGTGTTCGGTGCACTGTGTGTTCAGGAACACCTGTACTCTGTCCAGCATTAAAGTCTGACGTTAGTTCCGCCACAATTCTCCACCTGTGCTGTTTCACCGGTCTGCCCAACCTACGACGTCCAACGTCAATAATGAGGGATGGCCGACCAACCCTACGACGTCTGGACGTGGTTTCATCTTGGTTTCGCCATGTGTTGAAAACGCTCATCACAGCACTCCTGCAGTTTCCGAAATGCTCGTGCCGAGCCTCTGGGCCATCACAGTCTGCTTTCAGTAAAACTCAGATAGATCGAACGCCTTCTCCATTTTACACTCAGACAGAACACTCGCTGAGTGTACATGCACATTGCGTGTGTCTGACTAGCAGTCATTCCTCGCCAGGTGACGCTGCTGTTACCTGGACGGGTTTATATAGACAGTTGGTCGGAATGTTCTCATCCGTGTATGTTTCATTGAATAGTGATGAACACACACAGTCTGGCTTTGTCTAAGTTCACAGTGGTATTTCATTTGCTGGTGGGAATAAGTAGCTTAATTACACATGTCTTTTCTGAGTTAGGCCAAGTGCCCATTCATTCTGTAGACATAAGAACAAATGGCAACGACTGGACTTGTTCCTGGGCTATGTACCCCAGGTAGTGCATTTAACACTGATTGCAACTAGAAGGCACGCGGCTCTAGTCCCTTGACAAGAACGAAAAATGCTCCTGTCATACCACAAAGAAGTCGAATATGTGCTGCTCAGATCTAACGATACAAAAGAAGGCAAATAATTTTTCGACTTATCTGGTAGCTTCAATGACATTTAAATCAAAACAATTTGACACATTAGCGTGTTTTTTCTTATTAGTACTAGTACCCATGTCATGTAATATGCATCGTGTCAAGTAAAGTAACATGATTCATGATGTAATCCCCCCTCTGCCCCCAAGAACAAATCCCACCACCCCATCGGAAATTTTATCCCCCCCTCCCATAAAAAAACATTTTTAGGCATTACATGCCTGGCCTTCAGCCATATGATATTATGTATTGTTTACTACGGCTGACGGATTTTCCGGATTCTGAGCTCATGATCACGGAGTTTAACCTGTAAATTGTAAGATGCAGGTAGCCAACAACTTGTAAATATAAAAGCTCACTGCATTGGGGAAATAGAGTTAACTCGTAAAAAAGCGCGAGTACATCAAGATGTTTCCAATGTCTTTGACGCTGTCTGATAAGATCAAAAGCTTGTACCTTTATTTGACATCCCTAACCCTCCCCAGGACACATTCCTCTCTTTTATACTATGATAAGAGAATTTTGAATTCTGGTTCCCAACGTTTACTCCACCATAATTTTGACATTGGACCGCCATAGCTTCGCAACCGATGGCGAGTTTTGTTGACTCGGGCGACTACTGATCCAGTATAGGTCTTTTTTGTTGTCTTTCGAACCATGTCGTGGTAGCGGATAATTCTATCACAAAATAACAGGACGATCTTTACTTATATGCGTTTGTCTACCTTCTTGCAAAATTTGAACCGATCCCAGAAGTCTGAATCATGAAACTGACGCGTAAAAGAACTCACAAGAAACGTGTTTTTTGCACTCAAGATTAGATGAGATTTACTTTCATTCCAATTGATCCGTAGTGAGGAGGTCCTCCAGGACGTGGAACATGTCAGAAAAACAATAATACATGACAAATATTTACAAGTAAAACAAATAACCTAATGTTCCTTCCACAAGTCCCAAGTGCAATGATCACCTCTTTTTTTTTTCTTTTAATCCGAGTGAAGCTAGATTTTTGAAATAAAGTTTTCTATCTTATCGTAAGAATGTATTTTTTTTTTAATTTTATTTAACTGCATCACTATCAACCGCTTCCGCACTTCCAGTTCACGTAAGAATGACTTTTGCGTGGTACGCTTATCTCTAATTTAAACCATCGTATCTCGACAACGGGCAGAGATTTAGGCATAAAAAGAATTTCATTTTTGCTTTATTCACTTACTATCTTAGTGCAAAGTTTGAACCGATCCGTACAACACTAAGATATAAAAGTGGCGCACTTCAAAGCGTCCCCATTTTGCGCGTAATTTGAAACACAGAAATGCATGCGCAGAAAAAGTCACGTAACACATTTTTGTGCACGCAAATCAGAATTAAGCTAGGTTATTGAAAGCCAGTTTTCAATTTTATCGTAAGAAAACATTTTTTTATTTACCTGAATCACTTTAAACCACTTATGCACATTCAGTTCACATAACAATTATTTTTATGTGCTACATACAGCTCGACTTAAAACCATTGCATGTCGACAACGGATAAATATTGTTGGATAAAGAAAATTTCGATTTCAGTTTATCCATTTATTACCACAGTTCAAAGTCTGGGCCGGTTTCGTATAATTTTAAAGTGTATAAGTGGCGCACTTCACAACGTCCCATAAAAGCCTACCTTTTGCGCGTATTTGCACTTGAAAATCCTAGTGGTGCACATGCAGATTGTGACATTGGCTTAGCATTAATTTCCGGCCAATTAACAGCTTTTGAAAAAGGAATTATTCGATTCGCACAATTTTCCTAGGCGCCAGTCCGGTTCGTGAATGGCTATATAAATGGCCGCCGGTCCGAGTTAAACCAAAAACTTTTTACCCCATGCTGCTAGTTCAAATGGGAACCAAGCACCAAGACCCTCTTCCTCCCCCCCCCCCCCCACTCCCCCACCCCCCACCCCATAGCCCCAGCCGTCATTCTGCGACTGCCCTTCTCAAACATATTTGTTACATCACTTCCGTGCAGTAACAATAGTGAGAGACCCGTATGTAATCGGACATAACCGTAGTGAAATGGGTTGCAACAGTAATACATTGGCATGATGTGTAACTAGTGTATATACGTGTTATGGGTGTTCTTGGTCAGATTACCATTCTACTCAAAGATTCTTCTCTGTTGCCCAGTACCAAACCTAAAACAATCAAGGACGTTCGACTCCCTCTCGACTCAGTTATAATAGTAAACTAGGGGAAACACAACGAACACTGCTATTGTCAACGCGCTGACTACGCCACGCAGCCCATACCAAATCTGCATTGGTAGTTTCGACGTGTGCTGGCACGCAACAGTTATATATTCTATTCTCATCCAATTTGACACATACTGCCATCAACAGTTTCAACACTTCAGCACTAGGACATTACACCATGATGAAAAAAATTGTACTCACATTCATATTTTGCCAAATATAATATACTTGCTGGGCAACAAAGATCAATATGTGAAAAATGACACATAAGGAATTGACACTGGATGCAAATAACAGTCAACACTGCAAAATATTCTCCTGCGAAATAACAACTGTTGCACTCAAACTAAAAATGTGCGGGTATAGTACGCCGTTACTAGTTTAGCACTGTTGAATGCCATTTGTGTCCAATTAGCGACCAACCCCCTCTTCAAACAGGTAGCACTGCCTGTCGATGGTCGAACAACTTGTCCGACGTACTGGTAATAAATTATATACACAGACCTCCCTCATGAACCATTTTACTAGCGCAAATCATAATAATCCCTACAGTAGTAACAGAGATTAATTTTCACGTAAAGAGAGAAAAACGCGTTGAGGACTTTAATTTAGTAATGTGTATACATGTCAATGCTCCATCTGTCAAATTTGGTATACTGAACTTGATTGTTCAGGAAGTTACGTGGTATTGAGGCTTTCCTACGCTGTGGTGGTATGCGCTGGACCTCCTGTTGCGGTTTTCGTTGTATAAGTGAAAGAGATTTCACTCTGTGGGTTCAAATTTGTTTTTTAGACAGGTGTCGAAACATTGGAGCTCCATTGGTTGGTTGGTTTTTGGGGGAGGAGACCAGACAGCGAGGTCATCGGTCTCATCGGATTAGGGGCGGATGGGGAAGGAAGTCGGCCATGCCCTTTGAAAGGAACCATCCCGGAATTTGCCTGGAGCGATTTAGGGAAATCACGGAAAACCTAAATCAGGATGGCCGGACGCGGGATTGAACCGTCGTCCTCCCGAATGCGAGTCCAGTGTGCCACCTCGCGCGGTGGAGCTCCATTGACAAAGCAAACAATGGTGGACAAGTAGTTTACTTATTCTAGCCAGAGCAATATCCCATAGACAGCCATAAAAAAGCGTAAAATTGACCCTGTGCTATTTCTTATACGCCAGATAAGAATGATGTTCCATCGACATTTTCAACATACTCCAACATATTCCACCACAAGCGTCCCGTTTCTGATGAATGCCTCCAGCATGCTGCTTTGAAATGGCGTTTGTCGTTACTTGAAAAGCCACAGATGAGTTATATGCATTGAAAATGCATCTGTAATCCTAAGAAAGCAGCCTGCAAATTAAAAATATCGAACAATTCTTTCCTTTATACAAAACAGTCCGGCAACAATTTTCATTGCCGTCTTTCTCTTATTCAGCTGCTGGATGTTCGTATTCGCAACTGCGAACATATTTCGTGTATTCCATAACGGCTGTAATCAGTGCAGTGTATGTTTTTTTTTTTTTTTTTTTTTTAAGAAGAACGATGAAATGTTCCTTCGGACATACATGCACGTCCGAAGGAACGTTTTATCAAAATGGTTCATGTGGCTCTGAGCACTATGGGACTTAACATCTGAGGCCATCAGTCCCCTAGACTTAGAACTACTTAAATCTAACTAACCTAAGGACATCACACACACCCATGCCCTAGGCAGGATTCGAACCTGCGACCGTAGCAGCACCGTGGTTCCAGACTGCAGCGCCTAGAACCGCTCGGCCACAGCGGCCGGCAACGTTTTGTCGTTCTTCTTAAAAACATAGGCACTGCAACATCGTTCCTGGTGTCTCGTTTTTCAGACTTCAAGACTTGATTTTTTATGGTCTTCTTGGATGGTCTACTTTTTTTTTTTTTTATCCTGCAGATATGGAACATCAAGTGCTAGATGTCAGAAGCGAATTATCTCGTCATGCGTCGGGTTTGTAGTGTGCACGCGCGTTTCTACATTTCCCCAGAGCCAAAACTAATCTTCCCCGAGGTCAGTTTCTACCAGTTTCTACCAGTTTTTTCCATTCTTCTGTAAATAATTCATGTCTCTGTTTTGCAACCAAGACTCCTTAGACCGATAATTCGATAACATTCACATCTGTCTGCTCCTTTCATTTTTGAACTCACATCTGTCTGCTCCTGTCTTTCTCGAACTTACAATTATTGCATGAAGTATGGGGTATTCCGCCTTCTCTTTCTTGAATACCGGGTGGAATGGTTTTTGTTGTGTTCTGCCCACTCGTCTAATATAGAGTGCCTAGAAAACCTGGTTTCTCGGATCGCTAGACAACATTTCGACCAAATCGTATTAATAACGTTTATTAAAAAGGAAATGATTATAATACTTAACTTCCGAACTATCAGAAGTGTCGCAAGCAAAGGGTGACACGAAACACAAGCAATGTCCTTCGGTATATACCATTCCAATGCGAGCAAAACAATACAGTTCGTAAGTCACTGCTGGAGCATTTGGTGGACGGCTCGTCTACAACTCGGGTCGTGGCCATTTTTTTTTCTTTATTGTCATTTTCAAACCTATACAGGAAAGGTAGGCCGGCAGCGGCAAAACTACGCCCTCTTCGGCCACAGATAATACAAACAGTACATAAAGAGGCATAGAAAAACAAAACAAACACGGTGGATAAAAAACAGTAGACAGACAAATTAAAATACATGGAGCCATTCACAGGCGCAGTGTCCGAATAAATAAACGTTCAGCATTTGTACACGAACATAGACGACAGAAATGACATATGTGAACGATGGAGCACAAACGGTGAAACACTAAAGCACTAACACGAAGGCACACACAAACACTGGCGATGATCTCCAGCGCACGAATATTCACTGTTCATGTACAAATCCGGGGACCTGACACAGGGGAAAAGGTGGGATTAGGATGGAGAGAGAGAGGGTGTAGATGACAGTGGCAGAGGAGAGGGGAGGAGGAGGAAAGAAGGTAGGGGGTAGGGGAAGCCCAGGAGGAGAGAGGCAGGCAGAGAGGAGGGAGAGAAGGGAGAGAGGGTGCCCTGGTGGCAAAACACAGGGCGAGGAAAGGGAGGATCAAAGTTGATAGGGGGGGTAGATGGAGGGGATGAGGGCATCATCAGGGAGGGGGAGTTGGCAGAAGCCACCTTGGGCAAGGGTATGGAGGGTGGAGAGATGGAGAGTGGGTGGGATGTGGGAATTCAGGTGGGGCAGCAGACGGGGGTGGGAAAGGATGGGAGAGACAAGTGGGTGAGGGGGATCATGTTTGCAGGAGGTGTAGAGGATCTGCATCAGTTCGAGGAAAAGGAGGAGGTATGGGAACGGAATTAGGTCATACAGGATCCGCATGTGGGAGGGGAGGCGGATATGATAGGTAGGGCGAAGTGCATGGTGTTCCAGGATTTCAAGGGATTTGTAGAAGGTAGGAGGGATGGAGATTGAGGCGGGATGGGTATAGCATAGGATAGGGCAGATGAGGGATTTATAGGTGTGGAGGATGGTGGAGGGTTTCAGACCCCATGTGCGGCCAGAAAGGAGTGTGCCTTGGCTTGGATTGTCCGGAGATGGGGGGTCCAGGAGAGGCGGCGGTGATACCAAGCGTGATACCAAGGTCCTTTAGGGTGGGGGTGAGGTTGATAGGACAGCCATAGATGGTGAGATAGAAATCAAGGAGACGGAAGGAAGGGGTGGTTTTGCCTACAATGATCGCCTGGGTCTTTGGAGGATTGACCATGAGCAACCACTGGTTACACCAAGTGGTGAACCGGTCAGGATGGGGGCCGCGGCCAGACAGTGCGGCGCTTATATTCTCTTCGTGTAGATGCCGCCCCCGTCTCGGTGTCGTCGTAGAGAGGGTCCATCAGCGTACTATTGACTGATGTCGTCTCTCAGCCCTCTTTGCTGTAACGTTTCTGCCCGACGTGTCGGCGCTTGACATTACACCGGAACGGTTTTGTCTTCCAAGGATCCCAGTATTTCTCAGGAAATTTAGTCTACTCCAGGGACCTTGTTTCCACTTATGTCATTCAGTTCTCTGTTTCTCTTTTCGCCAAAGGTGCTATAACTTTCCTATGGACAGCCCCTATCTTTTCCCTAGTCATTCAGCTTCAACATCCTTGCATTCGTCCTTTGGGCTTTCTTAACTACTAATGTCCGCACTTTATCTGAGTGAGCAGTTTGTGGGCTAAGTTTGGATTCCCTGCCACATTTGCAACTCCACGGCCCAAATTCCCGAGGTGGCGACTATTGGCCATGAATGGTGTACGATCACTGCGCTCACTGCACTACATTACCTGTTTTGTATTTTATACCAGTCATAATTTTTAGTCCTTTTTGTCTGCTTCATTTGCTGATTTTTTATATTTTCTCCGTTCAAAGATAAAATATCTATCTTCACCATGTGCCACTTTATTTATTTTTACGTCGTGTGTGGAACTGGTCGCTTAAGATACGAATAACTGTCAGTCAACACTGAGTTTTGCACCTGTTTGATCAAAAGCGCTTTAAAAGTTACCTTTACGAGCAGTCAGGGGTAGTTTCAACGACGTATCAGCTGCAAGCTAAGCATGGGAGTCTTCATATCTGTTGCAACAGTCTGTAGCAAACGTTTTCGTCTGCAGCACCGACTGAAACTGTGTCACGAGTAGCGACGTTACCTTGTGTACTAATCATTGTTGACTGCGCAAAGTGTATTCAGCGAGGGGGGAAACCGTCTGCACTGGGGAAACAGAAACACGATTCGGTGTTTGAAGAGGCTCCCCTCTGCCGACGCCCCCAGGAAGTTCGCACGGAGCGTGACCAGCCAAGTGGACAGCTCAGCCTGCAGACGTCAGAGACAAAACAACGGCGCCCGCAGAACAGATAGGAGTCCTCACGCTGCTGCAGACACACGGAGTTCTCGCACAGTGATCGGCGAAGTAACGACAGCAGGGAACTGCTTTGTCGGTGCTCGTCAAATTACTTTAATTTTCTCAGCTTCCAATGAATGCTCACAATGTTTTAGTGGTAGATTCTTCCCGGAAAAAGAAATAATTTAATCGTCTAGGGTTTCATTGCCTCTTGGTTTACGTCGACTTATACCATAAACAACAGCGGAGCAGACACATGCGTGTCCGTATGACCTAAAGAGTTGCTGAGTGAAATACCGCAACTACTGTGTGTCTAGCAGCAAGCTCTGGTGAATACGGAATGAATCATGTGATATGTAAAAATATTTCGAGAACTATGCATCCCATAAGAAAAAATTAAGACCATATTCACTTGATTAACTGCAGTCTACAGAAAGATACTGCACACCACATGGCGCAGTTTTCAGTGAAACGGAGGGAATCTCATTTTTTAATTAGCAATCCTTATAACTACGTGTGCGTACTATATGAGAAAAACGTTTTATCTGTTTTCGATATCGATACTGGCAAGAAAATGATACCGTGAATTTCAAGACTGTATCAAAATCTCTACAGCAGTTCCTCAAACTGCCCGGACATACAAAAAGGAGACATCTATTTATATAAGTACAGAGAAATGATTTTATGAAACTTCTCTGGTTTACTTACTAAAACGACTAAAACATACATATTATGTTTGCATGCAGTAATGTCAGTCTGTTATGCTTTTGATGGTTGATAAATGAAATTTATGTTCAAAGGAGAAATATATTTTTATGTTATATAATTCCAGTTTAACAAGTTGCAGATTTTTTTGCTTTATTTGTACTGTGAAACCGTGCTTCTAGGCGAATTTCACGATTATAGGTCAACGGAAACACTCTACAGGTTCTGATGCGGAAGTATGCAATAATCAAAATATTTGACATACATGACCGTATCTTTTGATTGCATTGATTTAGAAGCTTACATTTTTTAGGCTGCCAAGTGACCGTAGACCTTAATAGGCGACGTAAATTTGAAATTGGTATGCCAAACTGTTCCAGAGAAAAAGGATCTTAACATACAGACTGACAAACAGACAGATGGGTGAAAATATGATAAAAAGATTTAGAATTTTTCCTTTTATTGCATCTTGCCAAATTTCGTGATCCTAGGACAACGAGAAGCCCCCCGAGGTTTTGACGAGTATCAAAGTGTGTGAAATAAACAGCCGTACCTTTTGACTGAAGTGACTTAGAAGCTTAAATTTTTACACTCCTGAGGGACCACAGGCCTTAGTTTTAAATTTATACGTCTATCAGTTCCTGATAAAAATGGATTCGTAACAGTCGGGCAGAAAGATAGACACAGAGACTCACAGACAGGCGGACAGCAAACCGTTCCCATATGGGTCTCGTTTTTATAGACTGAAGCACGGAACCCTAGAAATGAATAACTTTCCCCTTAAACATGTTTCCGAATGAGGCATGAAGCTGAAATTTGACTTCAGGATCACATGCATAGACACATCTTCATAAAAATTTAATAGTAATTACTCCCATCACGATCCGTTTTTAGCGATGTTCGTATGAAGCGGAAACGAAGCAGAAGCACTAATACGAGGCACCATAGTGGCAGGCAAAAGAAGTAATCAGGTACGGCCTATCGTCCTCTAGAAGGAAGGAAGGGCAGGAAGCGAAGGAAAGAAAGTGGAGGACAGAAGCGTATCTGACACTTTGTCCGAAGTGTGTGGTGCACAGCTACAGCGGTCATGCTCCAACGCAACACTATGTCGTCCATTATAGGTCCGTTGGTTTCCTTGACAGAGAAACATACAGGGTGAGCACTAAGTCTTGCCCTGATTATAACAATTTATTACAGAATAACCGTTTGACATAATAATTTACATTTGATGCCGTTACATAGGCTAGTGTTACTAGTTTTTTTTAAGACCACTTACGTTGGTGAACCTCAACGTGTGCTCCCTTGGTAGCTCGGAGAATGTCGAGGCGGTATTCCAGTTCCCGCCAAGTGTTTCGTAACACGTGTTCTGTCGCAGTACCCACAGAAGCTTGTATCCTAGCCTGCAGTTCGTTGTCGTCAGCAACTGGTGTGAGGAAGACTGTGTCCTTGATATAGCCCCAGAAGAAAAGGGGCGTAATGTCTGGAGAGGAGAGTAATGTCCGCATCGGTGGATTGGAAGGAATGGTCCAGCACATTGGCCACCCCGCTCTCCAGACATTACGCCACTTGACTTTTTTTTCTGGGGCTATATCAAGGACACAGTCTTCGTCACACCAGTTGCTGACGTCGACGAACTGAAGGCTAGGGCACAAGCTGCTGTGGGTACTGTGACAGAACACATGTTACGAAAACCTGGTGGGAACTGGAGTACCGCCTCAGAGCTACCAATGCAGCACACGCTGAGGTTCACTAACGTAAGTGGTCTTAAGAAAAAAATAGTAACACTAATCTATGTAACGACATCAAATGTAACTTATTATGTCAAACAGTTATTCTGTTATAAATTGTTATTATCAGGGCAAGACTTTGTGCTCACCCTGTATTTCGCCTGTCGGTAAAGCCGTGTACGTAAGTTACGCGTAGCGAACAGCATCCACGGCCTCCTTAGCGAAGTCATACAACTCGACGATCCTACGAGTGCTTCAGAAGAGCCTGCTCTGTGAAGTACACTACCAGACCGGTGGATAACTACTTCTGTATCTTTAGTGTTCTCTTTGAAATCATGCTTCGACGCGGCTTAACATGATCTTGTTGCTAGAACGGTTTGGCCGGTAAACAGTCATCATCGAACCGTTCAGTAAGATTTAATTTCTTCGTTTTTATTATTACTGTTATTACTATAATTATTTTACAAATTGTGCCTGCCACATATTCGGTGCTCAGATCGACACTTCTTCTGTTGATTTGTGGCCTTTCAAGCTTCGAAATATGGTTCCTAAATCAGTTATTACTGTCTGCGTTAACGTTGGAGGGATATTTCGTCCTCACCCAACGCTCTCAAGTAGAATATTTGCTCACCTTTTGTAACTAGACAACCTTTAAAGTCAAAAAAAACGGTGTGACAATTTACTCACAGCGTTTTTTCCTCTTTTTTACATGTTCTGAAGTCGACTGCCTTTTCTCTGGTTGTTAATGGATGTTAAAGTGGAAGAAATCGTGGTTGCACATTAATCTTGTGCGATTTTGGGCTTTTACGAAATCTTTTCTTTTTTTTTTTCTTCTTCTTCTGCATTTCCGCATTTTTCATCTCGCTTCTGTAAACTTCACGAAAGTTGTTTTCATTTCATGCGAACTGAAGTGCAAAAAACGCAGATCCAGCAGATGCTTAACACAACCACTCTCAAGTTCAATACAGATGTCAAACGAAACACCTTTCAACCGTCTAATTTCCAATTTCATTTCTCGGCAAATGATGGTGATCGCTATATGAAGCAGAAAT
This sequence comes from Schistocerca piceifrons, assembly GCF_021461385.2. Taxonomy (NCBI): domain Eukaryota; kingdom Metazoa; phylum Arthropoda; class Insecta; order Orthoptera; family Acrididae; genus Schistocerca; species Schistocerca piceifrons. Next base: position 747,127,964 of record NC_060140.1, on the reverse strand, counting down.
CTACAGGTGCAGTAATTGAATCCTGGCCTTTATTTTGGCCAGAATCGAGGTGCAACTTCCTACACGTTGGTCAGGGACCTGAAGATGGCGTAGTAAATCGCCGAATCTGGTAGCCTAATAAGTTTGGAAATTAGAAGGTTGAAAGGTGTTTGATTCGACACCCTGCAATGAACAGCCGAGTCCCACAACCGTCTCTGGAAAGATGGACGTAGAGAGACTCAGGTTCACTAGCGCACCGATACAGAGCAGCATTCGCCGTTACTTTCACCAATGCCTTTGTTTATATCGTAATTTACAACTAAAGTCAAGTTAAAGTTTTCTTACATATTACAAAACTGCTTCTGACGGCAGTTGTGCTCATTGACTTAATACTGATCGTCAGAAAATAACACACGTGTTCCCATATGATTAAAAATTTTATCGGTATACTGTGTGGGTTTGTAATGACTGCCGGCCGGGGTGGCCGAGCGGTTATAGGCGCTACTGTCTGGAACCGCACGACCGCTACGGTCGCGGGTTCGAATCCTGCCTCGGGCATGGATGTGTGTGATGTCCTTAGGTTAGTTAGGTTTAAGTAGTTCTAAGCTCTAGGGTCCTGATGACCTCAGAAGTTAAGTCCCATAGTGCTCAGAACCATTTGAACTATTTTCTGTAGTGACTGACACACTCTTTTTCTTTTAGATGGAAAATGTCTGTATTAGAAATGAACGTGAATCGTTATTTACCCATCTGTATAGAACTAACAATGACAGAATGATAACTAAATTATATTGCTATGTATCCGCCTGCTTAGTGGAGTGTCTACGTGCTCATCTACCATGCAGCGGGCCCGGGTTAGATTACCGGCCGGGTTGGAGACTATCTCCACTCGTAGACTGGGTGTCGTGTTGTCCTCCTCATCATTTCACCCTCGTCACCAGCACGCGAGCCGCTCAATGTGGCGTCGAATGAAATAAGGTTCGCAGTCGGCGGCCGAACTTGCCCGGATGGGGCCTCCCTGCCGGCAGGGCCGTATGATCATTTCATTTCTCATTGCTATATTATCGAAAATAGTCATTATGAGGACCGTTGTTGTAGTATAATTGAAAGATTTCTATTATGAAACAGCAAACAGCCATACGTATGGTTTAAAAAGGTTTATATAAGTCAAGCCATTGCTGGTTTCGAATTTCTTACAAATCCATCATCAGATAGCTCTTATAATTTACATAATTTAGTGCCGGGACCTGGTTTTGTAGTTGCCGTCTTTTGTGCACTGGTGTAACTAATTCGAGAAGTTTTGCAAATGTTGCGTGTGTCTGCTGCCATAAAACGTTGGATAGCCAACCAGTTTTAAGTGACTTTAGTAGCACTTGCGTAAGCCATGTGCCAAAGTGAAGAAATTTTAAAGTTCCAAGACAAATACATGACGAATATGTCACACAGAAATACGCACTAAGGTGACAAAAGACACGGGATAGCGATATGTACATACAAAAGGTGGCGGTAGTATCGCCTAATCAAGGTATAAAAGGGCAGTGCGTTGGAGGAGCTCTCTCTCCCATTCTCGCCCATCCCAGTCTGCTGCCGCGCCTGTATTCTCGCATCCCACCTGTTCTCCATCTTCACACCCTCCATACCCTTGCCCAAGGTGGCTTCTGCCAACTTCCCCTTCCTGATATGTCCTTGTTCTGTCCATCTACTACTCCTACCAGCTCTGACTCTCCCCTCCCATTCCCCCCCTTTTCCCCCAGGGCTCCCTCTCTCCCTTCTCACCTTCCTTTTTGCCCCCTCCTCTCTCCCATGTCTCCCACTTCCACCTCCCTCCCCGGCCTTCCAACCCCTCCCCTCTCCTCTCCCCCTACTCTCCCTTCTTTCTTCCACTGACTCCACCCCCATCCTTCCGGCCCTCCTAGCTCTCCCTTCCACCTGGAGGCAGTCTCCCCCCTTCATCAGTGTGTGTGTGAGTGTTTCGCTGATGATTGTCATCAGTGTCTCCGAGCTTCAGTGTTTCTCAGTTGTGTGCTACAGTGTTTTCATCAGTGTTCTCCTATGTTTGCATCTCCAACTGGGTGGCTTCATCTATTCTACTGGTGACACTCTTTGTATACCATGCCTTCCGTCGAATGGCTTCTAATATATCATGTAATGTTCATGATGTATTACCATCCTTTTTATGTTCTCTGTCTTCTATGTCTATCTATTTTATCTCTTGGCCGAAGAGCGGCGTATGTAGGCCGCTGCCGGCCTGCCTCATCTGAGGCATGAAATAACTATAAAAAAGAAAAAAAAGGAAGTGTCGTCCATCCTCAGATGATTCACGCGAAAAGGTGTCCAACGTAATCATGGACATATGGCGGGAATTAAGAGACTGTGAAAGAGGACTGGTAATTGGAGCTAGAGGCATGGGACGTCCGTTTCGGAAATTGTTAGGGAATTCAGCATTCCAAAATCCACAGTGTCAATAGCGTGCCGAGAATATCAAATATCAGACATCACCTCACACCACAGACAGAGCGGATGTCAACGTCCTTCACTTAACGACTGAGAGCAGCGGTGTTTGCATAGAGTTGTCAGTAATAACAGAGAAGCAACACTGCGTGAAATAACGGCATAGATCAATGTGGAACGTGCGACGAACATATCATTTAGGACAGTTGGCGAAATTTTGCGTTATCGGATATGTCAGCTGATGACCGAAGTGAGTGCCTTTGCTTATAGCGTGGTACAGCCTGAAGCACTTCTCCTGAGCTCGCGACCATATCAGTTGGACTCTTAACGACTGGAAAACCGTGGCCTCGTCAGATTAGTCCCGATTTCAGTTGCACAGAGCTGATGGTAGTGTTCAAGCGTGGAGCATACCCAAGTTTTCAACAAGGCACCGTGCAAGATGTTGGTGGTTCCGTAATGCTGTGGGCTGTGTTTACATGGAATGGACCAGGTTCTCTGATCCAACTGAACCGATCATCAACTGGAAATGGTTATGTTCGGCTACTTGGAGACCATTTGCAGCCTTTCGTGGACTTTATGTTCTCAAACGACAGTGGAATTCTTATGAATGACAATGCACCATATCTCCAGGCCACGATTGTTCACGATTTGTTTGACGAACCTTCTGGACAATTGGAGCGAATGATTTGGCCACCCATATTGGCTGTCATGAATCCACCGAACATTTATGGGATGTAATCGAGAGGTCAGTTCGTGCACAAAGTCCTGCACCGGCTACACTTTCGCGATTGTGGACGACTATAGAGACAACACTGCTCAATATTTCTGCAGGGAATTTCCATGCCACGTCCAGATGCTGCACTTCGCCGTGAGAAAGAAGATCCGACACGGTGTATAGGCGGTATCCCATGACTCTTGCGCCCCAGTGTACACCACCAAACAAAACCAATAACGACTACAAAACGAGACCCCAGCAGGAAAAAAAACGGTTATTCTGTAACAGCCTTCTAAAGAACGGTTTGCGAGGAATCCAAAACCGGTAATCATTTGATTTAAATAAAAGTTGTTAATCCTAACTTGTGGCTGGTCGTTGTTTCAAAATATACTCCTTATGAATTATATTTAACGTTACTAAAAGTGGTATGGTATGTCTCTTTCCCCCTACAAGTGTTGATATCAAATATTTTACACGTAGTTAATAGGATGACTTATTGGCCTAACATTTTAGAATGAATAATGCAAGAAGTTATTGCCTTATGGTATACACAGGTATTCAGTTGTCTCATTAGGGAGGAGAACCGAAAGTTATTGTCTTTTATTGATTATTGTTTTTATATTTTTTCCAGGGCTGCAATTGATGTTTTGGTTGTATAAGTATTTTATGGTAATTTTAGCAACGTTTTCTTGGGTAAGTCTGTTTGATCATTTAGGATATCGTTTGTGGATATGCACTTGTCAAAATAAATTTCTAGTTCTTGGAGTAGGTCTATGTTTTACCATTTTCGGCCACGTACAATGTTTATAGATAGTGTGCTATGTCAATCACTTGATATTTATCAACATGTAAGGAAAAGGTAGGTTTGTTTAGGTTGTTTAAACCAAGAGTATCTAGATGTTCGTGGAATCATGTAGTGCATGTAGTGCAATTCTTCCTAGGTGGGAATGTACATCCTCAGATATGAATTGTAGATAACCTTGTATACTCCTGTTTCATTGTATGGATTTCCTTTTTTATACTCAGAATGACTTTGTTCTATATTTTGTAATTTGTGCAAAAGCTGATTTTCATGTACTGATATAATTCCTTGAAAAATGGATGTTCCTTTAAACAAAGGTTTCTTAAATATGACATAATCAGGTATTTTTGTGTTACTTGTGATGTGGTGTTGCTTTTTGGACTGTAGCCATCATTGAGGGTAATTTTTAATGGTGTTTAGTGCTTCGCTTTGGTCAGCTGATTTTAGTGAGAGTTTGAAAATACAACTGATAAAAACGTTTTATGGACGAAGATAACAGTGTAAGATGCCAGTTAAAGATGGGTGAAAAACAGAAACACGTCTTGTCATAAAATAAATATATATAAAATGTGGTTGGCTGCTGTTTTTCTTCTGGTAATTCACGTAACTCAATTTACATGTGTAAAATAATGTTAACATTACCTCGCCAGGTGTTTAGAGTTTTACACATCTTCACAAAGTACAAATTTAAGTTGTTGAAAACAGTTCTTCCGATCACATTCAACACGAAGTGTTTAAGTGAGGTACTCATTCCGAAATACATCGAAGGGAATGTCAATGGTCATAACTGCTCAACAAAAAAAAAGAAAAAAAACCTGAAGAACTGAAGTTATTAAAAACCAGAATGGGAGAAAAAGTTTCTGAACCACTATCTGTGTAGTTTACATTTAAAACTAAGTGATCAGTTCACACCCACATTCAGATATGTTCTAGAATTCATTCTAAATTACCCGATCTAAACAAACACATTAGTTGGCAACATGGTGAATGCTACGCTACATAAATGCGTTAGCAAACCTAAAAGTGTTCGTATTACGCTTATAAAGACTGAAAAAAGAGGCACAAATTACAAGAAAAACCAAATGCGTCTAACTACAAATTAAATGTTAGACAACTCGAAAAACGTGATAAGTAAACTAACTGTTATGTAGCACCTTGTAGTTGGTATAACGGCAGTTGAAACTAGGTGAAGGGCCGTAAGGTGACTTAGCATGTCTTTATTCAATCAGGTATGATTACTATTGCCTCCCTCTTTCCCTCTCCCTCCCCCACCACCCTCACCACCTCACCTCACCACACACACACACACACACACACACACACACACACACACACAGTCACTGTTCGCTTTCATGGAGGGATTATCTGTAGCCCCAGACCTAGAACTTCTCCCTATCAAAACATTCTTTTGTGACGTGTTTAGAGGAGAGTCTCAAATATTTTCAGAAAAAAACTTCCTTTTTTTCTTGCATATATTATTAGTTTTTACAAATCCATATGGAAATTAAATTATTTAATTACACAATCAATCCTCACATCTTCAGTACTAGAAGTATATCGTCCTATTGTGACTGCTCTATTACAAACATAATCATTTGGAATTCAGACTGTTTAAATCTTTTCTGCAGATAAAATGCGCTCGAAATGTGAATACATTCAATAGATTTACCAACATAATTCTCCCACACTACGACTTATCTCATAAATGCTTGATCATACAACTGCAAAAGTATCCTCATGATATTACACCTTCGTTGCAATGGGTCTTGATATTTTACAACATACAAATTGGTTGTTATTACTATGATAGCGGGCCGAAACCTTTCTGGTATTTTGTTATGAAGTTTTGTGGCAATGCCAATTTGATGTTGAGTACATTTACATTATGCTGTGCTCACTTTAGTAACGTCTCTATGGTATAGACTGTCGTTTGTGTCATTCTTTGGTGTGGCATTTGGTTATATTTGAGAGCATGTACAGTGGATTTCACGAAGAATACTGACCACTAAATTATTTTAGAATCACCACTCTCACATGTGTAATTAATTTCATACTGTTGTTGTGAGACCAAAATTTTTCATCAGCGTAAACATCTAGGTCACAGCTTTATTCTGTATCGAGAATTTTTTTTCCTGACGACGTCAATGCGTCTTTTATGAGTTCAACATCGTCGAGAATTTACGTACTCACAATTGGATTAAAATGTAATTTATCTGTATATGTGCTGCGCATCAATCAGCAAGTGTATTAGTTCTTGGCTAGTGTCAGTCACCACTTACTGACCTTGGAAGAGGGAAATAAAGTATAAAGGTCTGTAAATACAATGACATTTGCAGTGCTTCCGAAATAATTTCATACATATAAGGAGCGCCATTCATTTTTGATAACTGACGATTAAATTACTGATAATGGTTAGGTCAGAAGTCTGCCTACTTAAGGAACACGCAACGCAGACTGTACTTCTTTGTTAAGGATTTTCGACGGGCTTTTGATGGAAGTGTTGCCTTTTAATAAATTTCATATTAAGGAATGATTGAAATCGAGGCAAGCAGGGTAGATCATGACTGTATAGGGACTGGACCAAAAAATTTGGAAACAAATGGTTCAAATGGCTCTGAGCACTATGCGACTTAACTTCTGAGGTCATCAGTCGCCTAGAACTTAGAACTAATTAAACCTAACTAACCTAAGGAAATCACACACATCCATGCCCGAGGCAGGATTCGAACCTGCGACCGTAGCGGTCGCTCGGTTACAGACTGTAGCGCCTAGAACCGCACGGCCACTCCGGCCGGCAAAGAGATAGGGGATCAAGTATAAGAATCAGAAGTGAAGCCATTTGGGTGACATAAGATCAAATAACGCAGAATTCCTAAAATCATTTACGGTGGTGTGTAGAAACTATGAGTCTGGCGATATACCATATGAATTTCGGAAAACCATCATCCACACAATTCAGAAAATAGCGATAGCTGAAAAATGCAAGAATTATCGCACAGTCAGCTTATTAGCGCATGTATCCAAGCTGCCGGCAATGTATTAAAGATAAAAAAGAAAATCGAGAATCTGTTAGAAGACGATCAATTAGGCTTCAGGACAGATAAAGGCAACAGAGAGGAAATTCTGACGTTGAGCTTGATAATGGAAGCAAGATTGAACAAAAATCAAGATACGTTCGTGGGGTTTGTCGCCCTGTACAAAGCGTTCGAAAACGTCGAAATGTGCACGATGTTCCAAATTCTGAGAAAAGCAGGGGTAAGCTATAGGAAAAGACAGCTAATACAAAATATGTACAAGAACCAAGATGGAACCATAAGACTGGAAGACCAAATGGGTGTAAGACAGGGACGTAGTTTTTCGTCCCTTCTGTTCAATATATACATTGTAGAAACAATGATAGCAATAAAAGAAAGGTTCAACAGTGGAATTAAAATTCAAGATGAAAGGATATCAATGAGAAGATTCGCTGACGACCTCGCTATCCCGAGTGAAAGTGAAGACTTACAGGACCTGCTGAATGTAGTAAACAGTCCAGTGAGTGCAGAATATGGATTGAGAGTAAATCGAAGAAAGGAGACAGTAATGATAAGTAACAGAAATAATAACATCTAGAAGATTAACAGCAGAATTGGGTTCAAAATGGTCAAATGCTCTGAGCACTATGGGACTTAACTGCTGAGGTCATCAGTCCCATAGAACTTAGAACAACTTAAACCTAACTAACCTAAGGACGTCACACACATCCATGCCCGAGGCAGGATTCGAACCTGCGACGTAGCGGTCGCGCGGTTCCAGACTGTAGCGCCTAGAACCGCTCGGCCACCCTGGCCGGCGCAGAATTGGGGATCATGAAGTAGACGAAATTAAGGAATTGTGCTACCTAGGCAGCAAAATAAAGCATGATGGAGAGTGCAAAGAGGACGTAAAAGCAGACTAGCACTGGCAAAAAGGGCATTCCTGGTCTACAGAAATCTACTGGTATCAAACATACCCCTTAATTTGAAGAAGAAATTTCTGAGAATATATGTACGTTTGGAGCACAACATTGTATGGTAATGAGACATGAACTCCCTTAATTTGAGGAAGATATTTCTGAGAAGATATGTACGTTTGGATCACAACATTGTATGGTAATGAGACATACAATCAAAGCATTTGAGATGTTCAAAACCATTCCACAGTCAATATATAAAATATTTCTTTAATTGAGACAACCGGTTTCAACAGATGTTTCTGTCTTCTTCAGCCAGCCGAGCAGTTCTAAGCGCTACAGTCTCGAACCGCGCCACCGCTACGGTCGCAGGTTCGAATCCTGCCTCGGGCATGGGTGTGTGTGATGTCCTTAGGTTAGTTAGGTTTAAGTCGTTCTAAGTTCTAGGGAACCGATGACCTCAGAAGTTAAGTTCCATAGTGCTCAGAGTCATTTGAACCATTTGTCATCTTCAGGTCTTAAAAATATTTTCGTTGTAGAACACGTTCATTTTACGCTGAACCTCGCGCACAAGATGACAACTGGATAAAAATCAGCGCACTGTAAAAGGTTTGTCATCGCTAAAATATTTAAAAACATAAAGCACCTTCTACAACAGGCCATGTCCATATAAAAAATTGCTTACAGATGCTTTTTACACGGTACACATACCACATCTGTTTACATATGCTAGACATATTCCAAACAGTGCGAATCTACTTTAAATGGTGTATAAGGTACTTTATGCGGGTGCTAAACGTTTTTTAGTATTTTTGTGAAGACAAGACTTTTATAATACTCTGATTTTTATCCACTTTTCACTTTGTGCGTGAGGTTCAGCGTAAAATGAACATCTTTTACAACAAAAAGATATTTAAGATCTGAAGATGAAAGCAAAGGCTACTGAAATCGGTTGTCTTAAATAAAGAAATATTTTGTTCCTTCTTGCCTGTTGAATGGTTTTTAAGAATTAAAACAGATCGCCCTTCAGTACCCTCAAAATGAGGAAATTCAATCATTTGAGACCTGGTTGTACGGAAAAATGTAGAAAACTAGATGGACTGATAAGCTTCTACGCAGAATGGTCAAGGAAAGGAGGAGGAGGAGGAGGAGGAGGAGGAGGAGGAGATTAGTATTTAATGTCCCGTCAATGACGAGGTCATTAGAGACGGAGCACAAGCTCGCATTTGGGAAGGATGAAGAACGAAAGCGGCCGTGCCCTTACGAAGGAACCATCCCGATATGTAGGGAAATCACGGAAAATCTAAATCAGGATGGCGGACATATGTCTGAACCGTCGTCCTCACGAATGCTCGGCGAGGAAAGGAATAAGTGGAGAACATTGACAAGAAGGAGAAACAGGATGGCAGTACATCTGCCAAGACGTCGGGGAATAGCCTCTATAGCGGTAGAGGGACCTGTAGAGGGTAAAAACTGTAGGGGAAGACAGAGATTGGCATACATCAAAATGGTTCAAATAGCTCTGAGGACTATGGGACTCAACTGCTGTGGTCATCAGTCCCCTAGAACTTAGAACTACTTAAACCTAACTAACCTAAGGACAGCACACACATCCATGCCCGAGGCAGGATTCGAACCTGCGACCGCAGCAGTGGCATACATCCAGCAAATAACTGAGGACGTCGGTTGCAAGTGTTACATTGAAATGAAAAGGCTGGCACAGGAAAGGAATCCGTGGTGGGCCGCATAAAACCAGAGGACTGACGACTCAACAAAAAAAAATGAAAGAGAATGTGAATATTCTGGTATTGTAAAGCAGCATACACAAAGTTGTCCTCATAATTCTCACACGGTCAGAAGCTAGAGCGGAATCAACTAATGAAATGCGGGTCAACGCAGGAATGGCTGGCAGTACTATAAGAGAGCCTTGGAAGTAGTCCCAGATTGCAGCAACTGCAAGACGGTGTGTTGACATATGGGTTATATGTGGACCTCATTGTCCAACACTGAGAGTGCTGGGTCTGCAGTCACGTGGCCTTTGGAGTGTGAACGTCCGACTTCTCCTTAAGCTTTCTTCTTCTTCTTCTTCTTCTTCTTCTTCTTCTTCTTCTTCATCAGTCTTCTGACTGCTTTGAAGCGGCCCGCCAGAATTCCTCTCCTGTGCTAACCTCTTCATCTCAAAGTAGCACTTGCAACCTACGTCCTCAATTATTTGCTGGATATATTCCAATCTCTGCCTTCCTCTACAGTTTTTGCCCTCTACAGCTAACTCCAGTATCATGGAAGTCATTCCCTCATGTCTTAACAGATGTACTATCATCTGTATCTTCTCCTTATCGGTATTTTCCACATGTTCCTTTCGTCTCTGATTTTGCGCAGTACCTCCTCAGCCTTTACCATATCAGTCCACCTAATTTTCAACATTCGCCTGTAGCACCACATCTCAAATGCTTCGATTCTCTTTTGTTTCGGTTTTCCCACAGTCCATGTTTCACTACCATACAATGCTGTCTGTACTCCACACGTTCCCAGAAATTACTTCCTCAAATTAAGGCTGATATTTGATATTAGTAGACTTCTATTGGCCAGGAATACCCTTTTTGCCCTTGCTAGTCTGCCTTTGATGTTCTCCTTGCTCCGTCCACCATTGGCTATTTCACTGCCTAGGTAGCAGAATTCCTTAACTTCGTCTACTTTGTGACCATCAGGCCTGATGTTAAGTTTCTCGTTGTTCCCATTTCTGCTATTTCTCATTTCATTCGTCTTTCTTCGATGTACTCTCAGTCCATACTCTGTACTCATTAGACTGTTCATTCCGTTCAGCAGATCGTATAATTCTTCTTCACTTTCACACAAGATAGCAATGTCATCAGCGAATCGTATCATTGATATCCTTTCACCTTGAGTTTTTATTCCACTCCTGAACCTTTCTTTTATTTCCATCATCGCTTACTCGATGTACAGATTGAACAGTGGAGGAGAAAAGCTATATCTTTGTCTTGTTGTTGTTGTTGTTGTTGTTGTTTTGGTCTTCAGTCCTGAGACTGGTTTGATGCAGCTCTCCATGCCACTCTATACTGTGCAAGTTTCTTCATCTCCCAGTACCTACTGCAGCCTACATCCTTTTGAATCTGCTTAGTGTATTCATCTCTTGGTCTCCCTCTACAATTTTTATCCTCCACGCTGCTAAATTTGTGATTCCTTGATGCCTCAGAACATGTCCTACCAACCGATCCCTTCTTCTGGTCAAGTTGTGCCACAAACTTTTCTTCTCCCCAATCCTATTCAATATTTCCTCATTAGTTATGTGATCTACCCACCTTATCTTCAGCATTCTTCTGTAGCACCACATTTCGAAAGCTTCTATTCTCTTCTTGTCCAAACTATTTATCGTCCATGTTTCACTTCCATACATGGCTACACTCCATACAAATACTATCAGAAACGACTTTCTGCCACTTCAATCTATACTCGATTTTAACAAATTTCTCTTCTTCAGAAACGCTTACCTCGCCATTGCCAGTCTACATTTTATATCCTCTCTACTTCTACAGTCATCAGTTATTTTACTCCCCAAATAGCAATACTCCTTTACTACTTTAAGTGTATCATTTCCTAATCTAATTCCCTCAGCATCACCCGACTTAATTAGACTACAATCCTTGTCTTACTCCCTTTTTAATATGAGCACTTCGTTCTTGGTGGTCCACTCTTATTATTCCCTCTTGCTTGTTGTACATATTGTATACGACCCGTCTCTCCCTATAGCTTACCCCTACTTTTTTCAGAATTTCGAACATCTTGCACCATTTTACATTGTCTAACGCTTTTTCCAGGTCGACAAATCCTATGAAACTTTCTTCATTTTTCTATAGTGTTGCTTCCATTACATTCCGCAACGTCAGAAATACCTCTCTTGTCTTTACCTTTCCTAAAGCCAAACTGTTCTTCATCTAGCGCATCCTCAGTTTTCTTTTCCTTTCTTCTGTATCTTATTCTTGTGAGCAACTTGGATGTATGAGCTGTTGAGCTGATTGTGCGATAATTCTCGCGCTTGTCAGCTCTTGCCGTCTTCGGGATTGTGTGGATGATGCTTCTACGAAAGTCAGCTGGTATGTCGCGAGACTGATACATTCTACACACTAACGTGAATAGTCGTTTTATTACCAAATCTCCCAATGATTTTAGAAATTATGATGGGATGTTATCTATCCCTTCTGCCTTATTTGATCTTAAGTCCTCCAAAGCTCTTTAAATTCTGATTCTAATACTGAATCCCCTGCCTATTCTAAATCGACTCCTGTTTCTTCTTCTATCACATCAGACAAATCTTCCCTCTCAGAGAGGCTTTCAGTGTATTCTTTCCACCTATCCGCTTTCTCCTCTGCGTTTAAGAGTGGAGTTCCCGTTACACTCTTAATGTTATCACCCTTGCTTTTAATGTCACCGAAGGTTGTTTTGACTTTCCTGTATGCTGAGTCTGTCCTTCCGACAATCATTTCTTTTTCGATGTCTTCACATTTTTGCTGCAGTCATTTCGTCTTAGCTTCCGTGCACTTCTTATTTACTTCATTCCTCAGCGACTCCTGAGTTTCCAGGAACATTTTTGTACTTCCTCCTTTCATCGATCAGTTGAAGTATTTCTTCTGTTACCCATATTCTCCTGTAACCTTTTCTTCTACTCCTTCCCCTACAACTGCATTCCAGTCTCCCATGACTATTAGATTTTCATATCCATTTATATACTGTATTACCCTTTCGATATCCTTATACGCTTTCTCTATCTCTTCATCTTCAGCTTGCGACGTCGGCATGTTTACCTGAACTATCTTTGTCGATGTTGGTTTGCTGTCGACTCTGATATGAAGAACCCTGTCACTGAACTGTTCACGGTAACACACTCTGCCCTACCTTCCTATTCATAACGAATCCTATTCCCGATATACAATGTTCTGCTGCTGTTATTATTCTGTACTCATCTGACCAGAAATCCTTGTCTTCTTTCCACTTCACTGACCCCCTACTGTGTCTAGATTGGACCTTCGCATTTCCCTTTTCAGATTTTCTGGTTTCCCTAGCACGTTCAAGCTTCTGACATTCCACGCCTCGACTTGTAGAACGTTATCCTTGCTTTGAGTATTCAGTCTTTTTCTCATGCTAATCTCCGCCTTGTCAGTCCCTTCCCGGAGATCTGAATGGGGGACGATTACTGAATATTTTGCCAATGGAGAGATCATCATGACACTTCTTCAGTTACAGGCCACATGTCCTGTGGATACACGTTACGTATCTTTAATGCAGTGGTTTCCATTGGCTTCTGCATCCTCATGCCGTTGATCATTGCTGATTCTTCCGCCTTTAGGGGCACTTTCCCACCCCTAAAACAAGAGTAGCCTGAACCTCTGGCCGCTCCTCCGCCCTCTTTGACAAAGCCGTTGGCAGAATGAGGGTAACTTCTTATTGCCGGAAGTCTTCGGCCGCCAATGCTGATTTTTAATCAAAATTTAAGGAGCGGCGGGACTCGAACCCGGGACCGAGGACGTTTTTTTTCTTAATCTCATTTTGCTCGTTATTGTTCAGGGCAGACGTTCCATGACGCTTGTTGAAGTTCATCGGTGATCCATTAACTCAGTTTTATTTTTTATTATTTTATTATTATTACAGAGAACAGCTAATCCTCTGACCGAACTCGCTGAGCTACCGTGGCTGCATTCCCCAAGACTAATGGTCTATCCTTAAGCTTACTGTCTACAATAGGGAATGCACTGGAAAGGGTTGTTGGGCTGCAAGAAATTTAGCCAGACGTTGTTTCTCTGTGCCTGCACAGAGGTATTGTACGAGAGCGTGCTGAAAAGTGTGTGCGTGTGTGTGAAATCTTATGGGACTTAACAACTAAGGTCATTAGTCCCTAAGCTTACACACTACTTAATCTAAATTATCCTAAGGACAAACACACACCCATCCCCGAGGGAGGACTCGAACCTCCGCCGGGACCAGCCATACCGTCCATGACTGCAGTGCCTTAGACCGCTCGGCTAATCCCGCGCGGCTGCTGAAAAGTAATGACCCAATTTTTTTTATGTGAAAGCTCTTAAAGCTTTTAAAATAAAACCAACGTGATTAATATTCTACATCTTTATTCTTCATGTCTACCTATTTATTTCTCAACGTAGTCCCCCTAGTGACGAACACTTTCCTCCCAACGAGAGACCAGTTCCTAGACACCGACACTATAGAATATTTGACTTTCTTGATTGAGCCACATCACTTCTGCTTGCACCGCTTCGTCATTATCAGAGAGAAGTCCTCGAAGGTGCACTTTCAGTTTTAGATGTAAATCGGGTGGGGTCAGTTCGGGACATTATGGAGGATGATCGACGACAGTGAACCCAAGGCGTCGGATTATTGCAGGTGGCGTAGCTCTCTTGCGTGGTCTCTATTTCAATGCTGAAGGAGGGGCTGCTCCATCTGTTTAAGAACTCTTCGAATTTGAAACTCGATTACAGCACGCTGTTCCTCACTCACCGACATGCACCGACGGGACAAAATAGCAACAGTGAGAAGGATTTGTGCAACATAAACGAAAGTTTGTACGCGTGTTTCTACATCTGAAACATGATGTCTATACGATTTCGCTTCAGTCGCATAAAAGTAGCGCTTTTATCGCTACTATGAGGATGCACTGTAACGTTCGTGACTAATTACTGTACATCTGAGATTGGACTTGGTGAGTTGATTTTAGTCAAGAACGTCTGAATTTGAAAGAGTCATGTAATATGGCTCCAAGAAGCTGTGTTTCCTTAAGAAATATTGCAGAAAGACTTGGCGGGAATGTAGCCACTGTACATGATTGCTGTTAGCGGTGGTCACGAGAACGTACGGTCGCAAGAAGACTGCTTCAGGGATAGCTCCGCGCCAGACGAGACGCCCTTAGCACGCATTCAACTGACCCCAAACTACTTCTATTTGCGACTTTAATGGCGTCAAGCGAGCAGTCATTCGAGGGCAGGCTGTAGGTCTGTTGTGTTTTCTGATGAAAGCTGGTTCTGCTTCGGTGCCAGTGATGGCCGTGTGTCGGTTAGAAGAAGGCTAGTTGAAGGCCTCCAACCAATCTGTCCGCGTGCTACACACACTGGACCTACACCTGGAGTTATGGTCTGGAGTGCGGGTTCGTATGGTAGCAGGAGCACTCTTGAGGTTATCGCAGCACCCTGACTGCAATTTTGTACATCAGTCTCGTTATTCGATCTGTTCTGCCGCCGTTCATGAACTGCTTTCCAGGGGTTGTTTTCGAAAAGGGTAACACCTGCCCACGTACCACTTTTGTAACCCAACATGCTCTAAAGAGTGTCGAGACTGTCTTGGCCTGTTCTATTACCAGTTCTGTCTCGAATCATATATGGGACATCATCAGTCAACACCATCATCCAAACCAGCATTTACCTTCCCTGTATTGACTGTCCAAGTGCAACAAGCGTGGAACTCCATCCCACAAACTGACATCCGGGAGTTGTGCGAAACAATGCAAGCGCGTTTCCCGAAATTTTATTACTCTATATTAATTAATTTTTGGTATTGCTATATTTTTCCTTCACTACAGTTACGTTACACACCGCTATGTTACACGCTACAGTTCGGAGCCCTCTAGCGGCAGAGGGCTGCAATATCTATACGCGAAGAATAAAGATGTAGAATGTTAATTTCGTTATTGTTATTTGGAAGTTTTAAGTGTTTTCACTGAAGACATTGGAAAGCATTACGTTGCAGCACGCCCTCGTAAATACAAATCCATGACACATGTGGATGTTGGAAGATTACGTGAGACTCCTTATCATCAGGACACAGACAGAGCAACGTCGAAGTCTAGTACAGTTTACTGCTTCTCCGTGATTAACGGTAGAATTCGCTTTATAAAATCACATTACAGCACTTTAAATGCTGAGCGCCCCATCCGTAATGACATTTAGTTCTCCTACAATACTAACACTATTAGTGAATCAGAAGACAGCGGTAATGAAGCTGAGGGTAGATGTGGAGCTCTCGTGTAAGTGCCGTATTTACGATGTTCTGCAGAAACTGAACAGTTAAAATACTGCTCACAATCGGTGCCAATGATAAACTGAAACTTATTTGTGTTGCATACTTCCGTCTACGATGCCATATGGTAAGCATCAGTTTAAGACCAAAATGTGCAAAATCTGTATGTAAGGTGTATCACAAACAATATCGAAAACTGACACACGTGCAAGTATAAGATAATAAAGGCAAAAACATTCCAGTAAGCGGGGGTTCGCAAAGGACCCATTTTCGAGATACCTGCGAATGTGAGGTTTCGAGGAAACACTGACTTCATTAACAAACATCGTTCTCGGCAGTACAACTGTATTTGAAACGTAAACTTTTTGCGTAAGTCCTCATGTTTCTGTTGTGTTGAAATTTCACACAGGGCCCACCTTAACAAAAAACATTAATTCAGCACGTTACATGTAAAAATTTACTGTGAAAAGTATAGTAAGGTCGTATGAGATGAATGCCTGGAAAATCCGAAGGACAGGTTCAGCAACCGAATTATAAAGTTTTTCCCTACCATTCGCGCTCTCAGGTACCTTTCCTTCACGAAGTTTGAGAGCTGTGTGCGTATGTGCACATGTTAAATATAGGTTGTAACCTCCCCCTCACTTACCGACCTTAATGACAGTGAAAAATGAAACCGCGTGTACCTAATGGGAGTTTTGGAAAAGCAATCGTCACCGAAGTTAACCTGTCGGTAAAGAGGGAGGAAAGGGTTACATCTAAATGAAAGGAAAAATGCAAATGAAACTGGTGGAAAATAATTTTGAAATAGGGAGAAAGTTAATAAAGAAAGTAAATGTGCGGCCGTTACGTTAACAATCAACTAGCGGTAATTAGATATTTGAGATTTGGGGGAAATTACGGTCGCCAGTCCTATGGACAATTACTATAATAACTGAAAAAGAAAGGTTATTACACATATAATTAGCACTAGAGGCGTGGCAACTGAAGGTTGACACGTGCAGTGTGAAAACTGAAAGTTTGTCAGAAGTAATAAATTTCGCTACACTTAATTTAGCAAAAGAATTAATGAAACCGGAAAATCGAAAGTTAATTTAGTGACTGAAGTTAATAGTGAGCTTTCTTTCTGAAGCACATCGACATTCAGTAAAATAAGGTTAGTCTTGGACTACCTCAACAATCATTTCAAAAGCTGCTTGAATCTACGCAATTTAGAAATAAGAGAATTAACTTTGAACTTGAATTAAATGATTCTGAACAATTAACAATAGTAAAATTTAGTACGTACCAAGCTGAGCTGCAGTCACAGGTAACTAAAATACGGTAACAAAACTCGCACTCTTAATTTGTGCTCGTGTAACCTAAATATTGTAGCCAGCTACTGAACTTTGAAATTAAAGCAGTGAAATCTAATTATATTATTTTAATGCTGGCGTTTGAATTTCAACGACACTCGGGTTCATTTCGGAAAAGGAAGGGACCCTGCTTGGCAATGCAATTGGGACAATGAGCAACAAAGGTTCATGCTAAGTTGCTGTAATTTTGCGAGGCAAATGGAACAATTTGAAAAGCTGAGGTCTGCCATACAGTTCTGAAACTTTACGTGCTTTTAGTCTTCCTTGTTGGTTGATTGAAGGTTTGGAGCCGTCGATCGAGGAGGTGGCGACAGTCACTCATTGTCGGCCGTCGCTGTTGCAGAAGCTGGATGTTGGCGCGCCTTCTTCTCGACACGGTCACCAGGCGAAACGGGCTCTTGATGTGCGCCAGCTAATGCTTCCCGTCCGCGACACCATGTCAGAAACTATCATCGCGAGTCGAGCGCAATTACATGCTGCCAAACCCCGAAAGCGCGGCAACTAGCGGGAGCGTCACACAACACCTGCTCCACTCGCTACTCCCGCCAGACTCTCACTGTTCTGCCCGCGCTTCACGCGGCAGAGTTAACACTACCAAAGATCCTACACACTTTGAGTCTTCACACGACCTATCGATGTAATCGTTCGATAGCAGTTTTCCCTAGGCAAGACCCAGCGTAAAAATACAAATAATATTTACGAAACAAATCAATTATACATCGACATGAGTGCATAAATATATATATATACAAACAGTAAAACAATTACAATATATAAAGAGACAGAAATGTCATATCTTGAGGTAACAAAACAAGGAAAAAAATAATAGTACAATAGATGGAAATAGGAGGATATGCATTTCCGGCGTTACACGTGCCCCACATTGTCTGAGGATGTCCGTGTAACGTAAACAGACTCAGAAAATGTCCCAAAAAAGAAACAGCGGAAATGCATATGCTCAAAACATCAACAAAATTTAGCATTCGTCTAATTAATCATAAATCAATTTTTAGACCATAATAACTGAGTGGAGACACTCCTAATCTTATTCCACTCTGTCATCTTGCACAAAATAAAACAGGTTGACAACATATTAAAATTCATAGAAGATATAGAAAATGGTTTAGCTATTCCAAAATCGTCAAAATCCGTAACACTATCATGAAATGGAATACTATTTACAAAATTAATCAGAGTACATGGTCATAAAAACAGGTAGATCAAAATACGCAAATTAATAATTAATTACATAGAATACACATTTTTACATAACCCTTTCATAATTAATATTCTCGTCATGGGAGTCCATTAAACGCTAAACAAGAAAATAACACACATCAGATCGAAAAAAACATAAATATTGACAGTAGAATTCTTTCAGCTGTCCAGGAAGAAAAACAATTCCGCCTTCCGTACTCGCAAGTACAAAGAATGCCGACAGCGGCACAAGAGCCAACAGCGGCACAAGAGCCGACAGCGGCTCGCCTCGCCAGTATTGTTGCGCCCGCGTGTGCGGCACGCTTGATCTCACTCGCCCTTGTGACGGCGTTTCCAGAACGTCCGTTTCACTGAAATCTTTAGGAAAAACTCACTCCCGAGTAATCTCAAGGAGTCCCTTAATACTATCACAGTGGATAACTCAACACTGTCCATCATCACACGCATGTACTAGCCTGAAACTTAAAACAGCGTCTAAGTACATCGGCAATGGCTAGTAAATCACATATTTATGGAATCTTACAGCTATTTACAAAATCATATTTACATTCCTTAATCAACTGTGACTCAGCTGAAACTTAAACTAGCAGCTTGGATTTTTAAATTGATTAATATTCAGTAACTTTTAAATCATTTAATCAACATAAATTACTTATTAATTACAACTTCTTTAATGACCTCTAGGTCAGGCAAAAGCATCGCCACATGGCACATCCTTAAATCTTACACTCTATATTTACATATTGTACAAATTACCCATTGTGTGGTATTAATCGATCCTAGGTTGGAACAATTTCAAATCTATTATATTTCGTATACCTAATAGCTTTCCAGAGCTTGGATACTCTAAGCAATAAGCATTTGTGTGAGGTATACCAATGACTTTATATGGTCCATTATAAACAAACTTAAATTTAGAGATTTCATTGTCTATCTCGCTCGATTTCTCATGAGCTTTTACAAGTACTAAATCTCCGATTGCAACCTCAGCATAACGCGCTTTATAGTCATGACGACGTATGCGTGCATCGGCTCTTAGCTTCATTACTTCTCGCAAACGATCTTTTTTCACACCCATACTAATGTCAATCCGTGGAGGGAATTTGATTATCTCTTCCAATTCACTTTCTACACTATTGTCAATGCCGAGATTCCTCACATTACAGTAGTTCAAATTCATACCTACGTCAATACCATTCGGCCAGTTAACAATGTGTATAGGCTGGTATTGCCTATGCACACCGTCTCCTGCCTCGTCAAAACTAACTACTATTGTTTTATCTTGGGACGTACATGTCAAAGTTTTGCTTTCGCAGTTAATCACTGCACGGTACTTTAATAGCCAATCTAACCCGATAATTACTTCCGTAGTTAAGTCTGGCACGACGACAAACTCTTGTTCAAATCGTGCCCCACATATCTCGAAGTTGACAAAAATCTGTTTTGTGACCGGTTTACTGGCCTTCCCAGTAGCACCGATAATTTTCACTCCTGTTACTGGCATAACTACGATGCCAGGTCTGTCTTTCAGTAACTCAAATATTTTCCCAGATACAGCACTCAATTCTGCACCGGTGTCAATCAACACGTTTAGTTGTAGGTCGTGCATATTAACAGACACTACTGTCTGTCTACACTTGTCCTCGACTGTTTCTTTATTTTCCCACAGTAAATCCTCGTCTATATCCAGGTCATTCCAGAAAAAACCATCCGGCTTTGATCCCAAACCCGGCTTATCTGGCGGCTTTTTCAGCCTCTGTTCACATACAGTTTTAATTTCAACACGTTTGTCCTGAGGCTTTGTCTGTAGCTTCGCCTCCAGTACCGAAACCTTTTCCTGTAACTCGTCAACTAGTGAGTGTTGTTTTGCTATCAATTCACTAGTTGTCACCTTCGTTGATTCCTCTTTTTTCACTAATTGAATTTGTTCCGTCACCTTATTCTCGATGATCGGAGCAACTGCTTCTCCTACACTTTTCTCGATTCTGCTAATTTCGGAATCAAAACGAGTATTTATGCTCGCAATTTCCGCCTGAACGCCTATCATTTCCTGTTTAAGATTACCGATTTCGGTATTAATTACAACAATATCTTCTTTGATTTTATCAACTTTTGTATTAACAACTCCAACATTGTTGTTAACAACATTAATAGCTTTGTTCTGATTGTCTAGCTTTCGTTCAATCTTTTCAGACTGAGCTTCTTGCTTGGCAGACAGAGCTATAATTTCTGCCGATTGACTCTTGATTTCATTAATCAAAACATTCAATAAATCAGTTAAATTCCCGGAGACTACCGGTTTTACTTCCGTAGCTGGTTCCTCTATACATGTTCCCCCGTATTCATCATCAAGGGGTACAGATTTGATTTTCGCTTCCGATTCCGAAACATTTTCTAAAGTTTGGAATTCCATTTCTGCTCTTTGTTGCGTTTCGGCGGTCGCGTCTTTCACGCTAGCCGCCTGCCCCTGAACAATGGGTACCGCGGTGCGCGTTTCCCACTGTTCGACCGATTGTTCCGTATCCAAGTCTACCAAATTTTGGTAATTGTTGCCTTCACTCATTTTAATAATTTTCAATATAAATGCCAAACCTCAAATATAATTAGGATTACTCCCACTACTTATTCTCGCTGACGTAACGGCCTGTACGTAACCAGTACTTTGTTACGAGATTTGCACAATGCAAAATTCGTGTCCAGAACAACCTCAAATCCAAAGATTGTCCTGTCACCAGGTCGCCACGTGTAACCTCCCCCTCACTTACCGACCTTAATGACAGTGAAAAATGAAACCGCGTGTACCTAATGGTAATTTTGGAAAAGCAATCGTCACCGAAGTTAACCTGTCGGTAAAGAGGGAGGAAAGGGTTACATCTTAATGAAAGGAAAAATGCAAATGAAACTGGTGGAAAAATTTGGGGGAAATTACGGTCGCCAGTCCTATGGACAATTACTATAATAACTGAAAAAGAAAGGTTATTACACATATAATTAGCACTAGAGGCGTGGCAACTGAAGGTTGACACGTGCAGTGTGAAAACTGAAAGTTTGTCAGAAGTAATAAATTTCGCTACACTTAATTTAGCAAAAGAATTAATGAAACCGGAAAATCGAAAGTTAATTTAGTGACTGAAGTTAATAGTGAGCTTTCTTTCTGAAGCACATCGACATTCAGTAAAATAAGGTTAGTCTTGGACTACCTCAACAATCATTTCAAAAGCTGCTTGAATCTACGCAATTTAGAAATAAGAGAATTAACTTTGAACTTGAATTAAATGATTCTGAACAATTAACAATAGTAAAATTTAGTACGTACCAAGCTGAGCTGCAGTCACAGGTAACTAAAATACGGTAACAAAACTCGCACTCTTAATTTGTGCTCGTGTAACCTAAATATTGTAGCCAGCTACTGAACTTTGAAATTAAAGCAGTGAAATCTAATTATATTATTTTAATGCTGGCGTTTGAATTTCAACGACACTCGGGTTCATTTCGGAAAAGGAAGGGACCCTGCTTGGCAATGCAATTGGGACAATGAGCAACAAAGGTTCATGCTAAGTTGCTGTAATTTTGCGAGGCAAATGGAACAATTTGAAAAGCTGAGGTCTGCCATACAGTTCTGAAACTTTACGTGCTTTTAGTCTTCCTTGTTGGTTGATTGAAGGTTTGGAGCCGTCGATCGAGGAGGTGGCGACAGTCACTCATTGTCGGCCGTCGCTGTTGCAGAAGCTGGATGTTGGCGCGCCTTCTTCTCGACACGGTCACCAGGCGAAACGGGCTCTTGATGTGCGCCAGCTAATGCTTCCCGTCCGCGACACCATGTCAGAAACTATCATCGCGAGTCGAGCGCAATTACATGCTGCCAAACCCCGAAAGCGCGGCAACTAGCGGGAGCGTCACACAACACCTGCTCCACTCGCTACTCCCGCCAGACTCTCACTGTTCTGCCCGCGCTTCACGCGGCAGAGTTAACACTACCAAAGATCCTACACACTTTGAGTCTTCACACGACCTATCGATGTAATCGTTCGATAGCAGTTTTCCCTAGGCAAGACCCAGCGTAAAAATACAAATAATATTTACGAAACAAATCAATTATACATCGACATGAGTGCATAA
This sequence comes from Schistocerca piceifrons, assembly GCF_021461385.2. Taxonomy (NCBI): domain Eukaryota; kingdom Metazoa; phylum Arthropoda; class Insecta; order Orthoptera; family Acrididae; genus Schistocerca; species Schistocerca piceifrons. The sequence continues at coordinate 747,105,360 of NC_060140.1, read as the reverse complement.
ATATATATATATACAAACAGTAAAACAATTACAATATATAAAGAGACAGAAATGTCATATCTTGAGGTAACAAAACAAGGAAAAAAATAATAGTACAATAGATGGAAATAGGAGGATATGCATTTCCGGCGTTACAAGGTGACTGTAATGAGTCTGTGTCAGTTCTCTTCACACGTAACACACAACTTACATGCAGTGCCTTATGTTTAACAAGGCAATATTAAATATGAAAACATTTTTTTTTAAGTTCCACTTTTTCTGATGGGCGGTAGACAAACTTTTAATTTATATGAGGGTTGGAATTTTAATAGTCGCAGCTATTTGTTTACTGGTAGAAGTCAGCATCAGGGAAGGTCAGTTTGGACTCTGTAAATGTATAGGAACACACAGGGCAATACTGACGTTACAACTTCTGCTAGAAGATATATCTGAAAAGTAAACCTACGTTTCCACCATTTGTAGACTTAGAGAAAGCTTTTGCCAATTTTGACTGGAATACTCTCTTTCAAATTCTGACAGTAGCAGCGGAAAATAAAGGGAGCAAAAGACTATTTATAAGCTGTATATAAACCAGACGACAGTTATAAGACTCGAGGGGCATGAAAGTGGAGCAGTGGTTGAGAAGGGAGTCAGACAGCCGTGCAGCCTATCCCCGGTGTTAACCCATCTGCACACTGAGCAAGCAGTAAAGGTAACAAAAACAAAATTGGAGTGTGAATTAAAGTTCAGGTACAAGCAACAATAGCTTTAGGGTTTGCTGGTACTGAGTGAGGTGGCGTGGTCTCCTGACCTTCATTTCTTACATATTCCGACCTCACCATCGTATTCTGCGTATCGAGACGTTTCATTCGAGCCCAAACACGATAGGGTAGAGTCAGTTTTACATATTTCCATTTTATCGATATGCAAATCTAATAAATGAATCACAAGTGCGCAACGAGATTAATAAGTCGAGGCTGGCGTACACAAACATTCAAGACATGACGGCCACAGGAGTTTTTTTTCGGCGGAGGCAACCAGCCTACTGGACAGTCTATAGGAGGGTGAGTTAGCATGCAGCTGCGCCGGCTGGCCAACCGCCCAGGAACCAAAACAGTTTTTGCCATAGAAAATGGATAATGGCCTGCGTGTTCACTTTAAAAGCAAAATCCACTGTGTTGTTTGGGAGAGCCCCAGCATAAGCATTTTTTACGGACCAAGTGCGCAGTTTCAGAGTTCCCACAGGTGGACAGTAAACGCCTAATGCAGATGCTATATATTTCCGGACTGGTCGACTTAAATGGAGCGCCATTCTCCTGTTTGTAACGCTGATTGGTGGACTATTTCTGACGCAATGAGCCGGAGGAGTGAGGGAAAGACAACAGATGATATACCCTTTCGCCTTTTGTGTGGAGTGGGGTGGTTCCGGTATTGCTCTTGAAGCGGGAACGCGTAGCGGGAGCGAGTGCGCTCGTGTGTGTACACATAGAACGAGGAACAAAGTCTCTACTCAGTACTGCACTTACAGAGCACCTCTGTTGCTAGCGAATCGGAGTGATACTCTGTACTGAGTCGCTTGCGATTAAGCGTTTGTTCACTGTGTTGGCTGTGACACTTAGTGTGAACACAGACAGCGTGTTAGTTAGCACCTGCGAGCGAACATTGAGTGGCATTGCGGTGGACTGGTTATCTGGCCGGTGTACCATGCCAATAGTTTAACTAGGGGCAGATAGGAGTCCTTGACTTCATCAAGGCGTCATGAGAGTTCGACTGGCGAAGGTCAATCCAGATAGAAAGAGATAGTTTTGTTATTTTTCAGCAGCGAACGACGCAGGCAGCAGTCGTCGCAGCTCACGTTATTGTGCGCTGCAGCTTCAGAGAGCCCCATCTTTCCTCCATTAGAAATGACATACTTCATTCACGTCACTCCACTACATTTCTCACGCGACAGCCTCGATCATACTTAGAAAAATTCAATCAGATATATATTCAGGTTGAGTAGCTTGGCTCTCAGCCATTCTGCCGAGCAAATAACATTCTTTAAAAAAGTGATAAAAGAGCTTTCCCACACTTCGTATACAAATTTCATTAACAGGATTCCTATAGATAAGAGGTAACCTCCTATTCCGAAAAGAGCCTGGAAATTTGTGTATTAGTTTATAAATAAAAGTTTCACTTGATTTTCTCAGATTTTGCAATAAATAATATTTTCCGTTCGTTTAATGTTTTTCTTACACTAACTACCCAAGTATACCACTAGTTACCTAGGAAAATGGAATATTTTTGTGTCTTTTCTCCTTACAGCTTACATGCCTTTTTCAGGCATTTCCTTTTGGTACGTTAGGGGCGTCTGTCTGACTTCTGTAGTAGTATGGGGTGAAAATTGATTCTTGCAGGAGCCAAAGGGTACTTGTCAGATCAATCTGTTGCGCAACTCGTCAACATAACACCCACACACTGACAACTGAAAGGACAGTGTCTTGAAAGTAGGATATAAGATGAACATCAACATAAGTAAAACAAGGATAATGGTATGTAGTCGAATTAAATAAGGCGATACTGAGGGAATTAGATTAGGAAACGAGAGACTTAAAGTAGTAGATGAGTTCTGCTATTTGGGCAGCAGACTAACACGGTTCCCGAAGTAAAGAGGATATAAAATGTAGATTGTCATTGGCAAGAAAAGCGTTTCTGAAGAAGAGGAATTTGTCAACATTGAATATAGACTTAAGCGTTAGGGAGTCTTTCCTTATGGTATTTGTCAGGAGTTTAGTCATGTATGGAATTGAAACATGGAAGATAAACGGGTTAGGCAAGAATAGAAAAGAAGCTTTCAAAAGGGTGGTACTACAGAAGAATGCTGAAGATTAGATGGGTACATAGCACAACCAATGAAGGACTACCGAAAATAACTGAGGAGAATAGAAAAGTAATTTGTGGCACAACTTGACTAAAAGAAGGGATTACATTAATTGGATTCGCAACTGCCAATATGGACGACCATCAACTGTAGAATGGCATGATGACAAAGGAAAATTTGTGCCGGTCTGGAACTCGAGCACGGATTTCCCGCTTATCGCGAGTGGTCGTCTTACCACTTGGCTATCCGTGCATGACTCACGGCCAGACACAAACTTCCATATGTCGTCAACCATACGTCTACAACCTGTACTCATACACCCACTGTGTATATTCCCGTACAGGCGAGATATTTTAACTTGAAAGTCGCTTGCCCATTGTTGGCGGGTAAATTCGACATTGGAATGTCTGTCTTATTCTGAATTACGATGCAAAGTCATTTTGGACATGCATGCATGTCCAAAAGAATTTTCCTTCTATAATTCAGAAAAACACAGGCATCGTAAAAGATTGGCTGACAGGACACATTATGGGACATCAAGGGATCACCAGTTTAGTATTGGTGGGACATAAGAGGGGGGGGGGGGGGGGGGGGAATTGTAGAGAGAGACCAAGAGACTAATACAGTAAGCGGATTCAGAAGAATGCTAGTTGCAGCAGTTTTTCGGAGATGAAAAGCCTTGCACAGGATAGAGTAGCATGCAGACATGCATCAAACCAGTCTTCGGACTCACAACAACAACTTTTGAAGGATGTTTCCACCAATCGATTGTACATACTTCGTTTTATATTACTCTCATGTTTCACAACACGTATAAATAGACTTTGTTAAGTGAAGCCATCATCAACATAAACTGACTTCACTTAACAAAGTCTAATTATGACCAACACTGTTGTACTTCATAATGGCTTAAGTCCGAAATCATGACAGTAATATAAAATAAAGAACTCTGTACGGAGGAAGTATTATTTAAACGTTATTACATGACTGTGGCCCAAAGACATGAGAACGGTATCGACAACAACAATATTGTTCACTGCTTATATAAAATAGATTCATGTTTCAAAGTTTTATTGTCCTTCAGGATAGATACCAGCTTAGTGTACAGCCCGTTACAAATGATGTGGAAGTTGTATAGTACTCTTAGCAATGCCAGTTGTGTTGATTGTTCTATTAGTGCAGTCTGTTGTCTCACATATCTCTGTAACAATTCTGGAGCAAATTCCATAAAGTGTATGCTTCAATTTATGGGTCCAAGTTGAAGTCACATCGACTTAAGTTTGGGAAATGAGGTGGGTGGTATAGTTCTTCCTATCTTCATCGATCTAATAAATCAGTCACATCTTGGTCCTCGTGCGTCAGAGAATTATCTGCATAATTATGGGCGCGCCCTGCAGAGGGTGTCACCCCTTCTTTCTCTAAGCGTTCAATTCTGGGTCACAACCTGCGACTAGGTTGAAACGTCCCCTTAGAAAAATTATGAATTACTGTGCTGGTAAACTTCTTAAGTTATTTGATTTTCAAACAACTGAGCAAATTGAACGTACTCAAACAGTTTTCTCTTTACTTATTCTGATCATCACTACACTGACACACAATATTTTTAGCGCAACGCAATCTGACTTTCAATAATTCCTACAAAGAATGGCCGTGACTAACAATAACCTATACCTTTCATGAATCACTTACCTCACAAAAATCTTCGTTACTCGAACTACTGCAGTACAGCAAGCTCCAATACTGCCAGCTAAATAAAAGATTCAAACTACTGAAGGCACTAACTACTGATAGGCATAGTTAGCAAATGAAAGATTTTGATAGAGAACACACAATGTATTTACCTTAATAGTGTTCAAAAGTCATTATATATATATATATATATATATATAAAAAAATTCATGACATCCAGTCTTACAAATTGACTCTTTCTGATGGACGCACGTCCAGATCATGCACTCTCAAAACTCCGCCCCCTCTCTCCCCAGATCCACCACTGCTGGCATCTCACCTCCAACTGCACAACGCTACGCACTGTTCGCATCCAACTGCCCAACACTACAATAGCGAATATTCCAACAATGCCAACCAGCCAAAGTCTGAGCAGTAAAAGAAAATGCGCATGGAAGTAGTGGATTTCCATGCAGTCTTGAAGAAGTAGTGTAGTCCTTCCAACGGAAAGACAGGGAATGGGCCACAACAGAGCAAACCCACAGCAGAGTCAGTCGAAGTTTTGAAAGAATATTGGTAGGTAGGTCATCACAGAGCAGACCCACTGTAGTCCTGGTAGAGAGTATGGTATTTGTGGGCCATCAAAGGTGCAGACCCACTGCAGTCCTTGTAGAAATGGCCAGCAGCCATCTGTTGCGACTGTGCAGGTGCACAATCACCATTGAAGAGTCTTGCTGACAATATAGCAAGTCCATAAACCACCACTTGTGCACTCACAAAGTTTTTGGAATTGTCCTTAGAACCAGCAATGCTGTTGACCAGTCCCTTGCTGAATTATTAACTCACGTGCAAACACTAAGAGTCCCAACTTATCACATATTGTGTATATACTATAACCAACAGAAATGTGTGCACTGAAATGAATGCCTACAAGTTACTTAATTTGATGAACTGGTGTCAGTTACAATTTTGTAACATGAGAATACAATCACAAAGGTACAGAAAACATAATTAAAAAACATAATAATACAGATAATATTTGTAGTAATACAGGCCTTACAAAAGAATAGAAATAACATATACATCAGTGTTACAGGAATTATGGCGTAAGTAAATAAATAAAACAATGAGAATAGTTTTCAAAACATTAATTTCACACATGAGCATTAAAAACAGAACAGAATAAATAATGTCTAAACATCTTTACAAAGTAAATAACATATTATTAGAAAAATTCTACAATGTAACTCTTACCAGATAAGCACACAGACAGGAGGAACACAAATACACAAGAGTACACAAACACATAGCGGAATAACACAAAAGGAAAGGACAGGATTTGTTTTCAGTGAGACATCTGGTTCTGCAGTCCAACCCAAAACTTAATTCCATAGATCTTTCCTCTCATTTCAACATTTGCTCCTGGAAAAAAAATCCTATCTAAGCCTATTGTCCCTAAACCCTACTGTTTTGTTCATATTTTTGTTCATATCATTTTTAAAAATAAATATTTCTCATTGTACAATACTCATTTTTGACCAAATCTTTTTCATGTAACTTCTTAATGCATTCTTTCCCTATTCTTCATAGTTAGTTTCTTATATAGTCTACCCCCTCTTAAGCTAACTTAAATCTACTGAGCTCAGATATACATACTATGCTACAATGCAGCAACACACAACAAATTAAACAACCATGGCAAGAAAATGCAAATTGGAAAGCAAGCAGTAGCATATTTAAATTATCAAAGCAAATGCAACATTACAACTAATATAAGGCACTATGCAGCAAACAAGAAAAATAAATCAGTGGAAAAACTAGCTTATAAGAGTAGTACAAAGTAAAATTCAGCAGGACAATACCTGGCAAATAGCAGCAGCAAATGCAATAACTTATACCTAAACATGACAAAGCACAAGCTGAAAAAATATTACAGTAAAGACAGCAATGCAGATAAGGGAATATGTTTACATCTTAATGCCTGTCGCATCTTAACACTAGAGTGAAGCACCACAACAATGTATTCTACCAAAACATTACCAAGTCCTTGAAAAGGAAATTATGTATATAGTTCCTGTTATCAATCACTTCTCCCTCTTATACTTCTTTCGTTTCCTAGTGCTCCTTTCTTTTAAGAATGTAGATCATAAAATTATTTATGTAATAGATCTGTAGACAGAAATTGTTTACATTAGTATATGTATTAAATTTTATTTTATAAAACCAATGCTACAGCGCAACTAGAAACTAGATATCAAATAAAATAACCAAATATGTACAAGGCAAAGCAAAAAAAAGAAAAACATTCCCACTAGCCATATGGCATTTCATAAATCTGTAAAAATTCTCTCAACTTTTTAATAAAGATGCTTTTCATAATCAGGTGTGTAGACATAAAAATATTTCTCATCACTTCATAAACATTTCTGTAAGTAGCACAAAGTATGAGCTTTACAGTGCAATCATATGTTTCCAAGTAATAGCGTGGCATGTTTGTGATGCATTCTGCAAAGAAATGTCAATGACGAGGTCAACAGCCTCGCTTTTCTTTTTCACCTAATGGCTTTTTCTTCAGGTGACTGGTGCAGCTGAGTGCCCACAACGCATTACATCAAGGGCACTTACCTTCTTTACCGAAACATTTACTACAGCCATCCCCGCTACAGTGACACTTTGATAACAATATTATTTCACAGGTCGAAAAATTACAGTAGAAATGTGTAGAAACGAAATCTTATAAATAGCAGTGTTGTGATACATTCACGCATGTACACACGCGATTCTTGGTTTCCAACATCCTTATTCACAAATCAGAGTCCCTAACCACTCCTCATTATTCCTTACCTTATTACACATATACATATTCGTCGACACTTCTTCAATATTTCATCATAATAAATATGTAGCATAATCAAATTCCTCATATAGCATCAGTATATTGATCATAAACATACCTCAACAGCATAATACACATCGTCGTCGTAATAATAACGTCATAACACCCAGTCAAATCTCAAAAACGTCGTAGCTTTCTGCAGTAGTTTCAAAACCTAAAAAAAATTCTCTTATCATTTCTATAGTGTCATCTACCTCAAACATACTTTAAAAATCATGAACCTATACCAAATACATCATTCAAAGCTCTCATAGTATCAAATGGTTCAAAAAAAAATATGAAAAGTTCACAAAGTACAGACAAAATACAATTTCATAAGTGTGAAGTTATCCAACTGTGTAACTGCGTAAACATGTTTCACTGGCGCAGAAAAAAAGTTTGTCTCTCTCAGTTAAACGATCAGATAGCTGTGTAATTCTGTGTTACAGAAATGTGGTACCGATGTGTAAAGTTGTATAAGCAAATACCATATTAGCTAGGCTCCTAGCGCTTGCCACGCTTAGTATACAAAGTAGGCATGTACCCCCTCAGGATTAATGTAATTATACCCTCAGGTGTTACAGATTACAGCAATGGAATGAAATGTATCACGGAAAACCTTTGTATCTTTGCAATTCAAAAATCTTTAAAAATAAATGTTTTAAGTACAAAATTAATCACTCAAATACGTGTACTGTAGCGCTAAACTGTGCGTCTTGTTGTAAGATAATCTCTGTCATTACTTAGGGGTAAAAAATGTGCCAAGTGTCGTAATTATCGTTGTCTGTAAGCAAAGTTCTGTAGAAGTCATTGTATTTACCTCATAATAAACAAAAGTGAAATGCTATGCTTATAGACATCATAGTCATTACATACAGTACTGTGATCAAGAAAGTACTATACTGTAACTTATTGTTGTGCTCCGATAAAAGCTGTCTCGTTGTAGCTATACCACAAAAGTTACTACTAAAACATGTTTTACTTTCCAGAAGAATTCAGAAAAACTGTGCAGATATAAAGCAGATACAGCACAAAATCGGTAATATAAGTTGTGTCACTCATTAGTAGCGTCGTGATATAATCGTGTAGCTGTCAAGTAAACTAACCACTGCGTCATCTGGTATCTCTCAGAAAGCACTTTAAATCCAGAATGTATTTTCAAGTACACCTATATGTTCCATGAAAATCTCATTAGCAGTACAGGTATATGTTCTAAGTATGTGAGCCTCATAGCCGTTACGTAATCGTGCAACTAACAAGCAATAATGTACACACACAATAACACTGTGTCATCTGTTTACTATAGCAGTGCATTCGTAATTACTGTCTAAATATGTTCCCTAGGTTCTAGAGTAGATAGTTAACTTCGAAACATTGTTGCATGTTAACAGTTTCTAAGTGTGACAAAGTGTACTAGTAACGTGAAGTGAAAAATTTTATAGCAAAGACCAAGTTAAAATGCAGATTATCTCTCAGTAAACGGATTTACATGTGAAATGTGCTGCGATCCTTTACTTTTCCTAGTATACAGAGTTTCAACTTCAACGCAATTATCATGTGGTATCGTCGGATTCTGTAAGGTCCATTGTAAATCAGAAAGAATTTATGACTCAAGTGTTTCTTCTTATGTGACAATGAATGAGCTTCAATGAGAACTTTCTGCCCAATATATGATTTCTTTGCATTTGCTTTACCGTGTACTTTTCTCCTTTTGTCTGCTGCAGAATTTATATTTTTAATAGCCAAATCAATCATGTCATTGTGTCGAAGTTTACGTGTATTCGGAAAAGGTACAAGCTCTCTGATTCTGTTCGATGGTTCCTCATTATGCAGTACAAGAATAGGTGGTAAAGCAGTGGAATCATGAAGCATTTCTTTCAGCACGTTTTGAAATAAGTGTAAATATCTGTCCCATTACTGATGCTTTCTGTGACAATAAAGTCTGCAAAGCTTATTGATTTCTTTCATAATCCGTTCAGACAGGTTACAATGTGGTGAGTTCAATGAAATAAAAACAGGTTTGATTTTATGATTCCGAAGCATGCGTGACCAAACAGCAGATCTGAATTACGGTCCGTTATCTGAAATGACTTTACTAACGTGTCCAACGTCACGTAAGAAATTTTTAACAAAGGCGTCGGATACAGACCGTCCATTGGCTTTACGTAACGGTATGAAAGAAAGAAATTTTGAAGTAAGTTCAACAGCGACTAGAACGTACGAAAATCCATTCGAGATCAACAGCAGCAAATTCTTTTAATTTAGAAGGAATGATAGGAAACAACGGAGCACGATGTGAGATGGTAGATGGTTTAGCTTCTTGACAAAATTTACAAATAGACAAGACTCTTCGAATTCTCTTTTCCATAGTGTTAAAATAACAAGTCGTCCGAAGAATATGATAACATTTTCTTGGACCAAAATGTGCGTAGCTGAAATGAATGTATCAGATGAGCTTATTAAGAAAATCGTCTGGAATGCGTAGTACCCATAGCTTGTCATCAACAGTGCAGCGTTTGAAGAGTATGTTGTTTCTAACCAGATAATAATGCCGAATCTGTGTGTGTGTATCTTTTCATGCTATTTACTTTTGATGCCTTTCCAAATCGGATCTTTATCTTGTTCATGAGTAATGTCCTTTAAAGATATGGTGATGAAGTTTTCAAAGGCGACTTTCTGAATGTAAAGAATACTGAAATTTTTCTCGAAGTTGCCTTCTGTGTTACTTTTCTCAAGCCCAGCCGGTGCGCGTGACAGTGCGTCCGGAACAATGTTCTCCTTGCCGGGAATGTAGACTATTGTGAAGTGGAATGCTTGCAGAAACAATGCCCAACGTTTTAACCTGTCATGATTTAATTTTGAAGACATAAGAAATTGTAATGCACGATGATCACTGTATACTTTTACGTGCTTACCAGAGAGAAAGAAACGGAATTTGTTAAATACCCAAATGATAGCTAAAGCTTCTAATTCAGTAACGGAATAATTTTCTTCAGATTTTGTTAGCACTCGGCTAGCAAAAGCAATGGTTTTCTGAACGGTAGTGTCATTTTCTATATCTTCTTGAAATAAATGGGCACCAAGACCGACTTTAGACGAATCCGTGCAAAGGCAGAAATCTTGTGACATATCTGGATGAGTTAGTATTGGCGCGTTAAGTAGCGCTTCTTTCAAAGAATTGAATTCCAACTGTGCCTGTTCGTCCCAGTTCCAAATAGTATTTTTTCTAGTGAGAGAGCAAAGTTTTGGTGTAACTAGAATTTGCATATTCAGAAAACGACGGTAAACATTTACGAGACCTAGAAAACTGCGGACTTTTTTTTTTGTGGATGGAACTGGAATGACTCTGATTGCTTCTAACTTTTCAAGATCGGCTGAATGCCTTCAGAAGAAATAATGTGTCCCAAAAACGTCACCTTTGTCCTACCGAATTCAGACTTTTCCAAGTTAATTGTAATTCCAGATTCTGCAAAAATACGTAACACGCTGTTGAGGATGCGATTATGTTGTTCCCATGAGGCTTCTGCTATCAGAATATTGTCCACATATAAGGTGATGTGACGTTTTAAGAACTCAGGTAATATGGAATTTAGCCCACGAATGAATGCTGCCGAAGAAATGTTCAAACGAAAACAAAGTTTCCGAAATTGATAACAAACGCCGAAACAAAGAAAAACTGTGTATTTTCTACATTCCGGATGAAGTTCGGTCTGATAAAAGCTGGATCTGAGATCAAAAGAAGACAACGCTTTCACACCATTAAAATTTTGAAGGAGTTCTTCCAACATTTGCGGCCTGTCTGCTTCAGGAATGATGATAGTATTGATCGATCCATTTTTCTTCTCAACAACATGTAATGGATTGTTGTATGAGCTTACTGCAGGCTCAATAATTCCCTCGTCAAGCGTAGATTGTATTTCTGTTCTAACACGGTCCTTATAATGTGCCGGATTACGTATGGTCTAACACAAAATTTAGTACGTTCACGAACACGAAATTGGTATTGAAATCCCTTGATTGTTCCTGTTTTGTGAGTAAAAACTGTGGAATGTGCTTGTAAAATCGCAAAAAGGTCCTGCCTATCAGTATCATTACAATTATCAATTGTTTGAATATTATTCTGAATTAACTCGTTAGTATCAAATACGCCGTCGATAACATCCCTGTCAGTACTTGCAGAGTGATTGTTAGTGTCGAGTTCCGCCGAAAATTCCGAACTGTTGTCTAACAGAAGGTAAAGCCGATTAATTTCCTCGTCGTGGTTTGAGAGCCAATCTTCAAATTTCAAAGCTATTGACTTACCATCATTCTCTAAACTTATTTCAGCGTCGTGAAAGTTTAAGATTGCTTTGTATTCATTCAAAAAGTCTACTCCTAATATAATTTCCGTCGACAGTAACGGAACAACAAGAAATTTCATAGAGAAACTGTGGCTTTGACAAAGGAATTCTAAGTTGGTTTGTTGGCGTACATCTACACTTTTTCCAACGATTGCACCTTGTAATTTAATCTTACGTAACGGAAGTGTGGGGCAATCGTTCGATTTGTTGCATTTGCTAAAGGCTGTTTCACTAATTACTGAAATGCGACTGCCAGAGTCAAGTACTGCCGCAAATTTTACATCATTTACTGTAATGTGAATTACAGGATATGCAATGTTGTTATGTTTTACATCGTGTTCCTGGAGTAAGATGTGCCTCATGTCTTCCATTTTTACGTAATTACCAGCCACGGCAGCTACGTCGTCAGCTTCATGAGTACATTTTGTGGCTCCCAGTGGTGTGACTCACTGCCTACTGTCTCTTTGTTGTCGCGCGTCGTTATTGAGATTTGGAGATCTAACTTCTACAAATTCACCTTATCGAGAGGGCCCTGCCCTGTTTGAATCTCGCCAGTTCTGATGAAATACAGGTCTGTCGTTATGTCGGTAGTTTCCATAGTTTCTTTTTTGTCGGTCATATGGTGGAGAATTTCTCCCAGAATCGTAACCGCGCGGTGGACCGTTGCGTCTGAAGTTATTCTGTCTCCCCTGATAATAATTATTTTGGTTCTCATATTGCCTGTTTCTCTGATTGTCTTTGTCATAGTCATTACCGTGGAGAGGTGATCTTTCCCTGTAATTATTATTTCTCTGCCAACAATTGTCATATGGGTGGTGTCTGTTTTGGTCACGATTTTCATTGTAAGAATAGCCTTGTCGTGTCCAATTATTATTTCTATCATCGCGGAATTGTGACGGATGTGACCTGTAATTGTCGTGTTTGTGTTTTCGCATCCCGCAATTGTCAGTGTCAATTTCCAATTTTTGTAACAGTCCCTGAAAAGCTTCAATGTCATCTTTGCAACGTTCTGCCAACATAATACGTCGTAAGTTTTCAGGCAATTTGATTAAGCAAATGCGGATGAGTTCTGAGGGGCTGTACGGGTTTGACAGATACTGATTCTTATGCAACATGTCTTCAAAATGTTTCACAAGACTGGAAAATTCAGATTGTAAGAAATGGTTCATCATAATGATGCTATGTTTTACTCGGTCTTGTGTAGCTTGAGACCAATATCCTGAGAGAAAGGCATGATAAAATTGTCCTTCACTGAGACAATTGTGAATGACCGATCGCATTCTTACAGCTGGTTCATTCTCTAAATAGCCACACACAAATTCTAATCTGTGCTCTAATGACCAGTTGGGCGGAAAACAATGAGAGAATTGATGAAACCACGCTTGTGGATGAATGTCTTTGCTAGAATTCTTAAATATTTTGAATTTACCTGTAGTAATGAACAGCTTATAGTCAAAGTCATCGTGTCATTGTTACGTCGTGTCGGCGGTTCCATCTCAAAATTCGGTGTACCTTGCCAATTTCTTTCATAATTTCCGAAATGCCCTGTGTTATTATTTTGTGGCTTTTCCGTATTTCTAGGTCCCTCTTCACGTGTCAGAGCGCGAGTGTCCTCTGAAATATGTAATTCTTGTATTACTTGTGCCAAGTGATCTTGTACTTCCCGGATTTCTCTTTTGAACTGTGTATTGATCTGATTCTGATTTTGTTTAAAATTCTTAATTTATTCATACTCTTCTGTGTCATTCAGATCATCATCTACCTTTGTAGATATATTAGTCAACTGTTCCGAAAGTTAGGCTACCTTCTCCTATAGTGAACTGATTTCCTCAGTGTGTTTTTCTGAACCAAGTTTCAGAGCGTCCATTTGTGTTGAAATCGTATCTACTGTGTCCTTTAAGTTTTCCTGAGTTTTTTCAAGTTGCGTAACCGAATGGGTAGATGCGACTGAGTCAATTTTAACTTGCCAGGTGTCGTGTTTTTCACGAACAATAGTTTGCAGTTCTTTTATGCCTGCTTCGTGATTCTGTAATGTAATTTCATGAAGCGAAAAAATAGGTTGAAAATGCTCACAAATTTGTGTTTTTACGTCATTACAGACTTTTTGACATTTATATTCGATTTTAAGTCACTATGCAGTTAAATCTTCACGTGTTTGTTCGAGCGCTTGTTCCATTGAGTCTAACTTTTGAATCAGTTGCTGTGTTTGTCTCTGATTTTGTTGCATTGTGTCTAACTGTTGATGTGTTTGTCTCTGGTGTTGTTCCATTGTGTCTAACTTTCGAAGATTCTGTTCCATTGTGTCTAATGTTTGAAGCTTTTGTCCCATTAGTTGCATTAATTGTAATAACACTTGTGCCTGAAACATGTTCCTCAGTGCTATTCGGCAGTGCATTTGAAACAACAGTATTCGCATTTTGAAAAGCAGAAAATGTGTCTTGACTTATTTCAGAAAACGGTGAGGACGCAAAACCTGAATCTACAGTATTTGCAAGATTGTGTCCTGTCATTTCGGAATCCTGAGGCGAGCTGTTGCCGACTGATCGATCGATAATGCTTCCCTGTTCACTAATTGTTTCACTGTCTACGCCATTATTTGCCGCCCGTTCCTTTCACTATGCATAATTACCAAATTACTACTTTGAATGTCTGTTAATTCATTACACGGTGGTGCTGATAAGCTACGCTCGTCGTCACTATCATTTCTCACTTTACTTTGGAGCCTAGTATTATGTTTTTCACACGTCATAATTATAACGTATTTCACACGATAACAAGAAAAGCACAATTTGAAGATCAAAAATAAGAAAACACATTAACATAGCACTGAAAATAATATCTAGTTAATTGCAGGCAAAGCTGCGAAATACTTGGTGCAAATCTACATGCATGCCACAACTGTTTTACTGTACAACAATGAAAAGCTACAACTACAAAGGAAATTCTCTCTACAATTATGCTCTATCAATAAACAATAGCTACATTAATTACACAAACTACAAGGAAAAATCAGAAGATTCCAGTGAGGTATCCTCGGCTAAGGGTCGGCATACGAAACGTCCCCTTTGAAAAATTATGAATAATTGTGCTGGTAAACTTCTTACGTTATTTGATTTTCAAACAACTGAGCAAAATTGAACGTACTCAAACAGTTTTCTCTTTACTTATTCTGATCATCACTAAACTGACACACAATATTTTTAGCGCAACGCAATCTGACTTTCAATAATCCCTACAAAGGAATGGCCCTGACTAACAATAACCTATACCTTTCATGAATCACTTACCTCACAAAAATCTTCGTTACTCGAACTACTGCAGTACAGCAAGCTCCAATACTGCCAGCTAAATAAAAGATTCTAACTACTGAAGGCACTAACTACTGATAGGCATAGTTAGCAAATGAAAGATTTTGATAGAGAACACACAATGTATTTACCTTAATAGTGTTCAAAAGTCATTTTATATATATATATATACAAATTCATGACATCCAGTCTTACAAATTTACTCTTTCTGATGGACGCACGTCCAGATCATGCACTCTCAAAACTCCGCCCCCTCTCTCCCCAGATCCACCACTGCTGGCGGCTCACCTCCAACTGCACAACGCTACGTGCTGTTCACATCCAACTGCCCAACACTACAATAGCGAATATTCCAACAATGCCAACCAGCCACAGACTGCACACAGCACAGCCAGTGATTTTCATACAGAGCGCTACGTGACGTTACCAACATAAAAACCTAAACAGCCTACTTACAAGGTTAGAGAAAGAAGCTGTTTAACAATCTGGGTACGGTACTCTCATTTTGACGTCGCACTTTTAAATGACAACATGACGTTGTTAAACTGGAGCAGTAGCATCCATTCGGTGAATGTAATAACGAGGAAGAATTCTCTCAAGTACACATCCTTAATTTATGATCAAAACACTGTGTAGTACTTTGTATAAATGGTGCAAACTATCACAGCGGTAGGAATCTGTTAGTGGCAAACTCCAGTTTTCTAGCCCAAGTGGAAGTCTTTCCTTTGACAACCTGTTATTCACTATAAAGATACTTCACAGCATTCGAGCTATCGAAATTGTCTCACTGGAACTAAGAAAAAGTATAAATACGGGCTTTTGTATGAATACTTCATGTTCTCTTGATTAATCGTGTAATTACATCTCATGAAAATAAGACGAAATGTGAGCAGTTACATTTCCCTGATCCAATCATTCTGATTTAGGTTTCCTATGGTTTTCTTAAATCGGTCTAGCCAACTGCCATATAGGTCTCAGGCGAAGCCTTCTCCATTCATTGCCCATTGTTAATCTTCAGAAAATGTTACAAAGCGAATGACTTAAGTAATATGCTGGAACGGTTGCTTCAAGAAATCACACGGGACTTTTTCTCTCTTTATTCCTTTCTAAGCTCTGCTTATGCTCCGTTTTTAGTGACACCATCACCTACAGAACGCTAAACTGTAACCTTTTTTCATTACTTTCTGGGCTAATGAATGGGTGAGAAAAAGAGCACGGTAGAAGGCAGTCAATCGATATCTGCAAAATCATTTATCTAAAGGACATTCAAAGCTATTGCTCGGCTGTGTCATAGTTCTTGGAACGAAAAAAATTCGATGAAAAAATTAAGATGTCAATGTCAGATGGAGAATATTATCTAGGTGCTTCCCAAAGAAGTAGCACATGGTTCTGGAACAGGAAAGTTCAAGTAAGGCACCACGCAGTAGCACATAGCAGCTTCACAACTTGTAAGCTGGTGGAATAACATGGAACCGTAGCGAAATCCCATTTCCAGAAAACAGACATAAGCGTTAAACTTAATTTGTAGCAGGCCCATTTATCTGACATCACTGACGTCAAATTCTGTTATGCCGATAGCCGAGCATTATCTGTTCAAACTACCACGCAGCAGATAGGAGAAAAATTCTTTTTTAAGGAACTACAAATTTTGAATAGAAGGACAGAAAGTGGAGACTATTCCTAAATCCTATTTCCAAGTTATTTAGCATTGAAGCTAGCCAGTCAGGGTGTTGCGCGCGCAAATTCAAGCGGCCCGCCAGAGACGGAGTCGCAAAACGTGTACTTCCTTCGGTTTTCTAAAATCGAACAAGAGAGCGTTACCAAAATAGGACATGGAACGATAGTAAGGATCCAGATCGAGTCAAAGGCTGAGGAATCTCTTACGCTATCATCCAGCTATTAGAATAACTGACGCTATTTGTATCTGGCGGACTGCTTGAATCTGCGCTCTCAACGACCTGATAGGCTAACGCCAATGCTAATTAACTCTGAAACGTGCAACGTATCGATTTTTTTAACAATTATTTCTGAGTTCAATCTATAATGGATCACACTACAAGCTTCTCAGACTGTTGCTGACCGCCCTGTACGTCAAGGCTCATACATTTGTGGAACCACATATGCATGGAATAATATTATTGCACCATAAAATTCTCTTTCTGCAGGAACATTCGACCTTACGTACAATTTCATCACTTGTCCCTGCGGTGCCTAATAAACACAAGACAAGAATTTTCAAGTACTCAGCTCGCATTGTTGTCCGATGAGGAGCCACATGTGCACAGTTAAGAGAAATGGAACTGCGTCATTTCAGATAAAAGTATCGTCGTGACCTTATGGGAGAAATTCTAATTGATCGAATGGTACGCCAATGTTGCGGCCTCTTCCCAAAGCTTTTGAATATATGTAAATTAGGCACTGGCAAGAACATGTGCAACGTTGAATAAAACTAAATAGGAATATGTACATAAAAACTATATTTTTTGTAGATGAGCTATTCACTGTACAGGACGATGAAGGTAAACTTCAGAAATCATTACATATGCTGAATATAATTTGCGAGAGCTATGATTTTCAGGTATCTAAGACAAAAACAAGATTTATGACATGATAAGGAATGTAAACAATTAGAGCCAAGGTAATACTTGACGATTTATCAATACAGCAAGTTTCAAGCTTCACCTATGTTGGTTGTGATCTATCTTTTATCGATAATGACGAAGTGAAAAAACTTCACCTCTTCGAGTATTTATGTGTAGTAAGTCACCGAACATCGAAGGATAACATGAAAGAAGAGATTCAAGCTCTATAAGATTATTGTTGTGCGAATTGATGTATGGAAGCGATAGGTGGAAGAATAAAACAAATTATAGACATAATACAAAGCAGTTTGAAATTCGGTTCCTCTGATCAGTGAACGGATACTCCACAAAACACAAAAAAACCCAATGAAGAGATAAGGCATCAATTAAATATGCTCTCGTTGAATGACAGAATTTCCCAAAACAAGAGAAACTTAGAAAACCACATTTTTAGAATGGGGGACAATACAGGTCCGAGGCTTGCCCTTAATTATCATCCTGCCGTATGAAGAGATGTTGACAGCGCCATACGGAAATGGCGGGAAAACTTGGATCAGAGCAGGCTAACAGCCCAGTTTAAAATCTTGAACAAAACAGCAGTCAGAAAGTTTAGATACTGTGTGAATCATACAATCAGATGCACGTCCACAGTTTACTCGAACCTTACTTAGGTTTCCACGGAGATAAACTTGTCTTCCTTAGAAGAAGTAGTAACACGTGTTAGATATGTGTGAAAAGAGAAACGAAGTCATAAGACTTAGACAACAGCAAAGTGATCCACATAAATGCTACGACATAGCCAAAGGTGTAATCAACATTAAAGATGATCCATGTAAAATCTAAGACTACGTACATCATTCACACAGACAGACAATTCCAATCCTAGAAGGAGAAGTAAGCAAGTAATCTTTATTACAATTGAGCTCTGTTCGCGTACAAATAGTCAAAACTATGCCAGTAATATTTTATGTTTTGTGAAATGTGGAGCTGTTTTCGTCTGTCACAAGCTGGAATAGTACGCGTCGTTGGAAACTAGCCAAGTAGGCTGTTGTTCAGCGGTTCTGTGGCCCATGCTACTATTTTTTTTTATTTCTCTGTTTTCCGCGTCTATTATGCTGTTTATTCAACACGACTGAAAGTTAATTTTCAAACTATATAGATAGCACGCCTACCCACTCCATAGAACCAAGACTGGGACATGCTGAAGAAAGCAGAAATCAATAAACAAAAGAAACCACACTAAATGAAACACAACTCGCTGTGTACTTTTTCAGAAAGAGATCACAAGTATTCTGTGAGACGCTTGTTCGATGTGTGACTTTAGAACTTAGCCTCTATCAGTTCCTTGTCCGACGGGCTTGCATAACTTGACGCAAAAACAAACCAGCTCTCCCTACGCTTGGCTGTGCCAATTGAACCTACGATTTGTAACAAGTTATAGTGTCAGCAATCTCAGATTTTCTCCAAGGTCAAGACGGGAAATGCTCTCGTTCTGAATCGACCTCTAACAGCTTCCCGTAAATCGCTTCATGCGAGCTGCGCCAATCGTTTCCCGGTATGAAGACTGCCCTTTTATTTCCCGTTAATTGACGGGGCTGCACCAATGGCGACAAGATTTCGCTATACACGGGGAAGTACCTCTTAGCTTAGTTGGAATCGTTGACCACATATCTAATGCGTCTGCCCTCGAAGCGTTTCCACATGTGCGTGAGACGACATTCCTGTATTTTGTTGTCATTGCTTTTGCGTGTGCACAAGCTGCCGTTTTTCACGAATAATCCGTTTTACAATCATTCAGAAGTAATTATGACATCCCAATAGGGCTAAGCTTAGATTTCGGTAAGTTTTGTGTATCATTCTGTTAGGATCACTTAGGTGAAGCTGAAGTCGTCCTATTATAAATGAACGAGACAAGAAAACTTAATTCTTTTTTTTCTACTCTTATTTAATTTTTAAGTTCGCCTATTTTTGTGGGCTTTACCATATAATTCCTGTTTACAGCTTTTAAATGGGTCCAACGTAATACAGTGTCCAGTCACATTAAGTAGAAACCGAACCTGCTGAGCGGCAACGAAACGCATCAGTTGCTTTGCTTCACATCTGGTATCTCTTTATGACCAACCTGCACTGGTCCGTTGCCCCTCCATAGAGAATTTTCTTGATGTCACAAACCGCTTTTGCCTGAGCAACTGTAACGGAACTTCGTGTGATTTGATTAAGTACGTGTTCAGATGGGCATGTTCCGTGTTGCTATGAACGAAACTGAACATTCATATAAAATGACGGCTAATAGTAGTTCCCAGTGTCCAACCGACAGAGGTGCACATTTCATGATATTATTATTATGATTTGGAAAGGAGTTCAAACATCAACATTGCATCCATTTCACGTGATGCCGCTTAACAAGTATTTGTTCCAAGGAATTTATTACGAATCACGTGTTGTCATAGAGGCTAAGGCACTGGAGGAATAGGATTCAAATGCCCGTCCGGCTATTCATATACAGGTTTTCAGTGATTTTCCAAAACCACATTGGGTGAAAGCCGGAAGAGGGCACATTCAACTTTCCGCCCCGTCCTTCTGTAACAGGAGTTTTCGTTCCGTCTCTCGTAGCTTTGTTTGGTAGAGCCTCCTCTGCATTATACGTTTGCATTATGGTGACAACGATCTTCCTAGGAAACAGGAATTCATTCTTCACGCAGAGCTGCTGCGAAGGGCACGAACTGATGGTGTCGACTCTCATACGGTTTTTCCTTGCAGATTTGTGTGTGTGTGTGTGTGTGTGTGTGTGTGTGTGTGTGTGTGTGTGTGTGTGTGTGCCATACTTTGAGTAGGATGCCGTTTCATGTTGAATAGGAAATTTCTAAAATTCCCGATATCAGACCAAAAGTGAGCAGCTATAACAATCTTCCACTACACTGTAGCCACGTATGTCGATGAGAACCATAGTTCTCTCCACTAAAAAATTTAGTAATTGCTATTGTATGATACGTAAATTATACTGCAACATGGGTTAGAAGATGCCGCAGTCGGAACTACGCAAACGCAATTTTCCATCTGCATTTCGTTTCTTACAGCGCTTCGTCACTACACGAAATAAATTTGTACTATTACGTCGCCCTCCATACACCACTTGACATGGGGCTTGTAACTTACCATTATGACGGCTAGCATCGTAAACCGGGTGTACACCTCTCGCGGTGAACCGTCGTGATTCTCTGAACATATTCAGCCTGAGATGTTTTCGTGAGAGATCGATGGTTTGTCAGACCAACTTTTACAGTCTAGATATACATTTATACTCTGCAAAGCACAGTGAACTGCATGGTGAAGGATACTTCTCACTGTACCACGTGTTAACCCTTCAAGTGATGAAAGGTTTTTTCCAAATATAATAATGAAATACATGTCTGTACGTACTATTCGGGAATATCAATGAATAAATTTGATCAGTTTGTTATGCACTAGCTACGCCTCGCCCTGTTACCAGCGGTTAAACAATTGTTTATTACAAAAATGCCCGGATATGTGTTTATACCAATCCTGCCAATCCTGTTAGCCCATCTCCTTCTCCTCCTCTCTGTGTCCACCTCCCTCCCCCACCCCCCACCCCCATATGTCATTTCCTCCGACCCTCCCTTTGTCCATCTCCTCCCACCCCCCTTCTCTCTCCACGCCAATGTCCCAATAGAAGGCTGATGGTTCTAACCCCCTCTGTATTTCTTCCAAGTTCGTAAATAATATGTGCACCAAATTTGGTTGAAATCGTTGCCGGCCGGAGTGGCCGAGCGGTTATAGGCGCTACCGTCTGGAACCGCGCGACCGCTACGGTCGCAGGTTCGAATCCTGCCTCGGGCATGGATGTGTGTGATGTCCTTAGATTAGTTAGGTTTAAGTAGTTCTAAGTTGTACGGGACTGATGACCTCAGATGTTAAGTTCCATAGTGCTCAGAGACATTTGAACCATTTGAAATCGTTCCAGGAGTTTAGCATGAGCTTTTTACCCTAGTCT
This sequence comes from Schistocerca piceifrons, assembly GCF_021461385.2. Taxonomy (NCBI): domain Eukaryota; kingdom Metazoa; phylum Arthropoda; class Insecta; order Orthoptera; family Acrididae; genus Schistocerca; species Schistocerca piceifrons. The sequence goes on along the minus strand of NC_060140.1, from coordinate 747,083,736 downwards.
TTGTCCCCATACGCACATGTCAAATATATTTCACCGATATTTAACATATTTCACAAGTATTGTTACATATATTTCACGTGTATCTTTAGCGAATTTCGTCCTGCAGTTCCAGCAGCTCAATGTTTCTGAGGTCGTACCTCTTCAACTATGTATCGTACAATGATATAATATTGCTTGTACATTCGTGGGTATGTGTGAATACTGTCTGCAAAATGTTTCACGTATACATTAAGTAGTATAGAAGTAATAAATTAAAACGTCATGCATTTGCGGCACTAGTACTACATGAACATCGAAATGTAGTAAGAGATAAACTTTTCTGCTTTCGTCATTTTGTGGGTGTTATCAGCGAGAAAAAGGTTTCGTAAAGGTTCGATGTTATGATGTTATGTGCAAGTTTGTTGCAGGTCACTATGTACTCTCATTGACAAATAGCCTACTGGATGAATTTAGTATCGGTATTCGTGCGTCGTCGGCTACACTTCATTTTGATCCCCGCCCCTTTGACAGGTATATGTAAGATAATCTATTTGTTAATTCACGGTATAAGCTCCCCATTATAAGTTTCATCCACTTCTCTCCAGCCGTTTCAGCGTGAAGGAGTAACAAACATTTTAACACATACCCTCACGAACTTTCTCATTTTAAGAGAAAGAGCTTCACAAATGGGGCAAATCAGTAACGCGTTGGTTTACATCTGGCTCTTATTCAAGCAACTATTTGGCTTGGCATTGATTTATACAGGGTGGTCCATTGATAGTAACCGGGGAAAATATCTCACGAAATAAGCGTCAAACGAAAAAACTACAAAGTACGAAACTCGTCTAGCTTGAAGGGGGAAACCAGATGGCGCTACGGTGGCCCGCTAGAAGGCGCTGCCATAGGTCAATCAGATATCAACTGCGTTTTTTAAAATAGGAACCCCCATTTTTATTACATATTCGTGTAGTACGTAAAGAATGTTTTAGTTGGACCACTTTTTTCGCTTTGTGATAGATGGCGCTGTAATAGTCACAAACATATAAGTACGTGGTATCACGTAACATTCCACCAGTGCGGACTGTATTTGCTTCGTGATACATCACCCGTGTTAAAATGGACCGTTTACCAATTGCGGAAAAGGTCGATATCCTGTTGATGTGTGGCTATTGTGTCAAAATGCCCAACGGGCGTGTGCTATGTATGCTGCTCGGTATCCTGGACGACATCATCCAAGTGTCCCGACCGTTCGCTGGATAGTTACGTTATTTAAGGAAACAGGAAGTGTTGAGCCACACGTGAAACGTCAACCACGACCTGCAACAAATGATGATGCCCAAGTAGGTGCTGTAGCTTATATCACGGCTAATCCGCGCATCAGTAGCAGACAAATTGTGCGAGAATCGGGAATCTCGAAAACGTCGGTGTTGAGAATCCTACATCAACATCGATTGCACTCGTACCATATTTATATGCACCAGGAATTGCATGGCGACGACTGAACGTCGTGTACAGTTCTGCCACTGGGCACAAGAGAAATTACGGGACGATGACAGATTTTTTGTACGCGTTCTATTTAGCGACGAAGCGTCATTCACCAATAGCGGTAACGTAAACCGGCATAATATGCACTATTGGGCAAAGGAAAATCCACGATGGCTGCGACACCGAGCGAGGTGGCGCAGTGGTTAAACACTGGACTCGCATTCGGGAGGACGACAGTTCAATCCCGCGTCCGGCCATCATGATTTAGGTTTTCCGTGATTTCCCTAAATCGCTCCAGACAAATGCCGGGATGATTCCTTTCAAAGGGCACGGCCGACTTCCTTGCTCGTCCTTCCCTAATCCGATGAGACCGATGACCCCGCTGTCTGGTCTCCTTCCCCAAAACAACCCAACCCCAATGGCTGCGATAAGTGGAACATCAGCGACCTTGGCGGGTTAATGTATGGTGCGGCATTATGGGAGGAAGGATAATTGGCCCCCATTTTATCGATGGCAATCAAAATGGTGCAATGTATGCTGATTTCCTACGTAATGTTCTACCGATGTTACTTCAAGGTGTTTCACTGCATGACAGAATGGCGATGTACTTCCAACATGATGGATGTCCGGCACATAGCTCGCGTGAGGTTGAAGCGGTATTGAATAGCATATTTCATGACAGGTGGATTGGTCGTCGAAGCACCATACCATGGCCAGCACGATCAGCGGATCTGACGTCCCCGGATTTCTTTCTGTGGGAAAAGTTGAAGGATATTTGCTATCGTGATCCACCGACAACGCCTGACAACATGCGTCAGCGCATTGTCAGTGCATGTGCGAATAGTACGGAAGGCGAACTACTCGCTGTTGGGAGGAATGTCGTTACACATATTGCCAAATGCATTGAGGTTGACGGACATCATTTTAAGCGTTCATTGTATTAATGTGGTATTTACAGGTAATCACGCTGTAACAGCATGCGTTCTCAGAAATGATAAGTTCATAAAGTTACACGTATCACATTGGAACAACCGAAATAAAATGTTGAAACGTACCTACGTTCTGTATTTTAATTTAAAAAACCTACCTGTTACCAACTGTTCGTCTAAAATTATGAGCCATATGTTTGTGATTATTACAGCGCCATCTATCACAAAGCGAAAAAAGTGGTCCAACTAAAACATTCATGTTTCTTTACGTACTACACGAGTATGTAATAAAAATGGGGGTTCCTATTTAAAAAAAACGCAGTTGATATCAGTTTGACCTATGGCAGCGCCATCTAGCGGGCCAACCATAGCGCCATCTGGTTTCCCCCTTCAAGCTAGACAAGTTTCGTCCTTTGTAGTTTTTTCGTTTGACGCTTATTTCGTGAGATATTTGGCCCGGTCACGATCAATGGACCACCCTGTAGAGTTGCTAGATGACCTGCTGAGGGAAATCGTGCCAAATTCTGTCCAATTGGCCCGTTAGATCGTCAAAAGTCCTGAAATTACTGCAGATCTCTGCCCATAATGTTCAAAATGTTGTGAATAAGGATATATCCGGTGACCTTGGTGCCCAAGGTAGGGTTTGGAAAGCACGAATACAAGTAGTAGAAACCCTCGCCGTGCGCGAACGGGCATTATCCTGCTGAAACGTAAGCCCAGGATGGCTTGTATTGAAGGGCAACAAAACGGGGCGCAGAATATCGTCGACGTACCGCTGTGCTGCAAGCGAGCGGCGGATGACGACCAAAGGGTTCCTGCTATGAAAAGAAACGGCAGCCCAGACCATGACTCCTGGCTGTAGGGTTACATGTCGTGCGACAGTCGGGTTGCTATCCCAGTACTGTCCGGCGCGTCTCGAGACTCGTCTTCGGCGAGGAATCTCCTTCACTGGAGCAGAATTGTCTTCAGTGAGGAGACCTGCTTCGAAGTGAGTCCCGGTGAACAAGAAAGATGTGTCTGAAGACGTACCGGACTTCCGTTTGACTGTACATTAACATCGTATCTACCGATTTCGTCCCATTCGAATAATTCCTTCGTGGCGTCGGATGCTAAATATTAATACTAATGATTCAGGAGGAAAAACCATTATACACGGTAACTACAGTTGTTTGCCAGTGGTATTTAAACTTTCCAGTGTTACTTCGAGGGTTATGGTTTCTTCTCGTTCTATGTTCATTTCGCATGTGGAGAATGATTTGTTTAAATGCGTCCCTGTGCTCCGTAATTAGTCAAATTTTGTCTCATTGGTCCCTGCGGAGGCGATACGTATGGATTTATACATTCATAGTCTCCTCAGTTGATACTGGTTACTGAAGCTTCGTAAGCGGACTTCCGTGGGATGTTGACTTCTGCCTTCGAGCGTCTACCAGTTCAGATTTTCAATATCTCAGCGACGATCTCCCACTGATCAAACAAACCATTTGTGCTGCCCTTCTATATATATGTATTCCAGGAAAGCTTTTTTTTATTTTTTATTTACTTCTTTATAGAAAACATAACCTGCCAAGTAATCATTCTAGCTGCTACCCAAGTAATCCCATTGGCTGTCTATATACAGTTTCCGACCTTTCTGGAAGTCTTGGAAGCAAGCAAGGAAATTTTCAACTGCGATCCTTGTAAGCTCATTTGTCACAGCCCGCTGGATGTTTTCGATATCTTTATGAAATTTTCGCTGTAGACGCCTTTGCACTCGCAGAAACAACAAAAAATCGCAAGGCGAGTGGTCGGGTTAACATGGCGGATGTGGGATGGCAACAACAGAATGTCTGGCCAGATATATGGTTACAGATAAAGCGGTATTGGGTCTTGTATTGTCTTGCAGTAAGAACCAGTCCTGAAAATGCCCACAAATCAGGGCAGCGACGTCGAACTGCTTGTCGCAAACGTTTCAAGACTTCGATATAAGGAGTTTGATTCACGGTTTGATACGGACGAACATACTCTTGGTGAACTAATCCTTTACTATCAAAGAATGTGATCAACATTTTCTTCGTTCTCGAAGGCTGTCTTTTGACTTTTTTTGAGGCTTCTGATCCAGGACTTCGCCATTCAGCACTTTGACGCCAAAGAATGGTTCAAATGGCTCTAAGCACTATGCGACTTAACATCTGAGGTCATCAGTCCCCTAGACTTAGAACTACTTAAACCTAACTAACCTAAGGACATCTCACACATTCATGCCAAAGGCAGGATTCGAACCTGCGACCGTAACAGCGCGGTTCCGGACTGAAGGGCCTAGAACAGCTCGGCCACAGCGGCCGGCCTTTGACGCTTTGAGTGAGGGTCATACTGGTAGCACCAACTTTCATCCCCAGCAATCATGTTTTACAGAAATGTGGGATCACGTCCTGCTCTATCGTGTAGTTCATGAGAAATTCTTCATGTTTCCTCTTTCTATTCGCCGACCGCTGTGACCGAGCGGTTCTAGGCGCTACAGTCCGGAACCGCGCGACTGCTACGGTCGCAGGTTCGAATCCTGCTTCGGGCATGGATGTGTGTGATGTCCTTAGGTTAGTTAGGTTTAAGTAGTTCTAGGGGAGTGATGACCTCAGATGTTAAGTCCCATAGTGCTCAGAGCCATTTGAACCATTTTTTGAACCTCTTTCTGTTCGTCTGTTAGTGTGTGAGGCACGAGATTTGCATTAAGTTTCCGTTTACCTAAATCTTCGCGTAAAATTTTATGACACACATCACGATTCAGATTAAATTCTTCTGATATCGCACGCACAGTTACATCATGCTCTTCTTGCAATAGCTGCCTTACACGCTCCACGTCTGTATCGCTATGTGCTGTAGACGGGCGACTAGCTTGGGATCACCTTGCGCTGAATCTCTGCCTTCAGCAACCTTTTGTGTCACTCGAAAACACGACTTCTTGAAAGTGCCTCGCCTGCATATACTTGCTTAATCATTGTCCAGGTTTCACTAGAGGCTTCCCCGAGCTTAAAGCAGAATTTGATGTTCACTCTTTGCTCACAATCAGCATCCATTGTGACTTCGTAACTAATGTGCCAAGAACCCAAACAGTGTGCTGATATGTACAGCCACGCTACCTAGTGAGTTTGCGTGGAAACATGACAAAAGTCATTTCAAGAAGGCACACATACCAGGTAACACAAAAACCACATTTGTTCGTCTTTAGTATTGCAAACTCAGAAACAAATTAAACCTTTCTGGGAATCTTCTCACAAAGACGCAAGTATTTTGGTGTCTTCAGGAGAAGGGGGACCTCCGTCGCAGGCGAGCTACGGTGCCCCAGCCCTCGCGCGTGTGTTTACGAGTTGCAGGTTTCGGTCCCCGCTGTGGCCTTGTTTCGGCTGCGGTCGCTGACGTCTTTCTGTCTACAGGCGCTTTTGACAGCGCAGTGTGGCTTTCGAGTACCAGAGTGATCCTTCAACTTAGATAACCAGGCCAACGAAAAAATATTTTTAAATTACTTACAACTAGGAACAGCGTAACCCCATAATTTTTGGCACTGAATCTATATCTGACTTCTGTTTTTTTCTGACCTATATTTTTATCATAATGTGACTTAGTTGTAAACTATAAAATTAGAAAAAATGCTTGTAATTTCAATCAAAACTAATTTAATTTGTCAACACGAACAAAGGTTTTATAATACTGCCAACTTGAAAGTTTTTCTTCATTGATAGGAATTATGTGTGTATTGGCTTAGACTTTCTTTCCCTCCTCACCTTAAAGTATCTAACACAGGTTATTTGAAGAAATACAGCAACCAGTCAATTTTTTTCTGTGGCTGTATTTATGGCTAGACACGTTTCAGATTTCCAGGCGTCTTGGTGTAATACATTTCTCCTTTCGTCAGTACAATGTTATAAACGAATTGCACCAGTTGGAGATGGGAGAAAACCCGATATGCGTATTGTCAGAAATTTTATAAAAAATGTGGCAGGTTGGTGTACTTATTCCAGTAATTCAATCCACTGGCACACAGATCAGTAACTACGTCTTTTTTTTCTTTTCTTTTTTAAAATTAACATCTTGTCAAGCGGAAGTACGAGGTGCGACAATAAAATAATGAGACTGATAAAAGTTGCTTACCGTTTTAGTCCAGTTTAGTGTTGTCTCCTTCAGAGTAGTTTCCTTCTGATTGCACACACTTTTTCCAGCGCTTCTCTGGTTGATGGTAACATTTCTGGAACTCATCTTCTGTAATGTACTCCAAGACCCTCGTCACAGTTTTTGGGACATCTTGTGTTGTTTGAAAATGATGTCCCTTGACCGCCGTTTTGATTCTTGGAAACAGAAAAAAGTCTCACGGAGCGATATCTGGTGAATAAGGTCGCTGTGGTAGTACTGAAATTTGTTTTGAGGTTAAAAATTGTTGTACTTGCATAGTAGTACGGTATGGCGAAGTATCGTGATGCAGAATCTAATTATCAGCAATGTTGGCATGGACACGAAGAACTCTTTTACGAAGTCTTTCTAAAATTTCTTTGTAGTAATATTGGTTAACTGTTTGTCCAGGAGGCACCCACTCTTTATGAACAATTCCCTGGCCAAGTTGACATCCGTCCGTGAGGGTGATGGTCTTCCACTGCGGTCTTCACCATCAACATTCGTTCTGCCTTCACTAAACATTTTACGCCAACGAAAAACTTGAGCTCTTGACATAACCTCCTCTCCAAAAGCCTTCTGAAGCTTAACGTAAGTTGTCGTCTCATTTTCATCCAATTTAACGCAAAAAGAAATGGCATACCATCGCGCAATATTATGCTGTTATTTCCGTGACGAGAGACACAAACACGTGTTACTATTACAGCACAACTCACGACTGAGCAGTTGCATCGATGTGCTGGGTGGACTAGAAGCAGCTTATAGACCAAGGTCAAAGATATTGTGCCTAATAAAGCCTGCAGGGTTGCCACATATTGCAAAAAAGATCAGTCTCATCACTTTATTGTCGCACCTCGTAGGCGATCTTTGTGTGTTTGTCTAATAATTTATTATGTCACAATCGCTTAAATATACGTATACAATATTCACATAACCCGATCCGTAAATTTGTGCTATCTTAAGATCCGCTGGAAAGCTTCGTATAGATATATAACAAAAACAATTAGTCACCTGGAACATCATGAAGACAGATAAAATATTTCACTGAATGTATTTCATATAGCCACATGGTAAAAATCTTTTTACAAGTTCTTGGTAGGTTTCCGGAGGCATACGGAATCTTACGCTATTCATATTAATCACAGATCACATAATATCCCTAAATTACGACCCGGTTGGAGTGGAATTGATGCCCTATAGTATTCGAGGCATCTTCGTCGGGTGCAGATCGGGTGAATTTAGTGGCCGAGACATCGACGTGAGCTGGCCATCATGCTCCTCATGCTCATGCTGTGGCATGATTCTGGTCTTGTGACACGGACAGATACCCTGTTGGGAGATGCCATCGCCGTCGGAGGAGAAACCAAGAATGAAGGGATTCAGATGGTCCGAAATACCGTTCACGTAGTCCACAGAGGTCACGCTGCCTTCCATCACCACTACAGGTCGTACGGAAGCCCAGTGAATGTCCCCCGTAGCGTAACTGCCGTCACCACCGACATGTGTCCGAGTGCGGTGCGTGTTTCGAGCAGCCGTCCACCTAGATGATGGCGTATCTACCATCAATTCGGTGTAACAAGAAACGTGATTCATCCGTCCATGCTACACATGTTCATTCATCCACAGCCCAATCTCAGTTACCCCCTGACCACTGTCAATGGCTCAAATGGTTCAAATGGCTCTAAGCGCTATGGGACTTAACATCGGAGGTCATCAGTCCGCTAGACATAGAACTACTTAAACCTAACTAACCTAAGGACATCGCACACATCCATGCCCGATGCAGGATTCGAACCTGCGACCGTAGCAGCAGCGTGGTTCCGGATTGAAGTGCCTAGAACCGAACTACCACAGCGGCCGGCTCACCACCGTCATCGTCACGTGTATGTCATCATTTCCCATGACTTATTCTTCAAAAACGCTGCTAAAGCTTAATAAAGTTCATCCAAGAACATTACTAGTTCTCCCGTTTACCGCCTTGCAACAGCGCTCTCGAATGAGATTAAATACTTGCATACTGTTTCGTTTCTTCCTTGCGTAGGCGATAGTGCAATGGCTTCATAAAGCAACACATTTCAAGAAATCACTTCCGTAAGTAAATCTGAACATAGTACCGGTGCAGAGATAACCAAACAGCCCACAACAGTGCTAAGCGTACACGTTTCCACATACACTTGATCAGCAGCACGGAGGTGGCACAATATTATATACGTTGCCTGAATAAATGACAATCCAGAGGCTTTGTTCTCAATAAACAGTTTATGTACTTCCTGGGACTTACAAATAACTGCACAGAGCCACTTTCCAAAACTGGCTAAAATAACTGAAGATTTCAACTTGCTAAGATATACAGCACTCATTGCTGGTGAATTATTTGTGGCCATTCGGCTAGCACTGATCGAAGACTGTAATAAAGATGATACTCACACGAAGCGTTAGCGCCTCAGAGATTTACTTCAGATGCGCGGCACAAGAACAAGGTTTCATCAGGTACAACTTTGTAACATGGAAAGGTCTTGATCCACAATTTTTTATTAAGCGTTAAGCGTTTCAAAATTTCATCTGACAGAAGCTGTGGAATAAATTTTACAAAGGAATTAACGATAACAGATATATGCATACTTACATAAGAATGCATATTAGTGATCTATATACAGAATTTTCATTTAACATCATACTTACACTCAGATCAAACTTTAGAAAAAGCTCACGAAAGTGAGCACACACGCTCAATATAATACAGATCTCATATAGGCATATTTGACAGTGTCGTTGTCTTTTAAAAGAGAACCAGTACCAAACTAACTGTGCGATTAAGCTATCTAAGAAGCACACGAAGGCCGGTAGATGGCGGTACCATTGACAGTAGAAATGAAATCAAAGAGTAACTTTAATGAAATCAAAGAGTAACTTTACAAAGAACCTTGCTTAACGACGAACTACATGTCAGAACATCCTGGACTAGTTGACAAAGATAGATTTGAGCTACCTATATAGTGGAGAAACTCATATTGTGATTAAATATTTTTTTTCTTTTTCCTCCATAGCATGAAATGTGAGTCGAAACGTAATCGTAAACGACTTAGCAGATATACTCGTTAATCACTAAATGAAATAGAAGAGATATTTGTAACCATTAACTGTTGTAGCACAGTGTACACATTAAACCGATATAGATAACAAAATGAAATATAAGTTGTGAAAGAATATGTTTACAAACAACACAAGCTAAAAAATGGTTTAAATGGCTCTGAGCACTATGGGACTCAACTTCTGAGGTCATTAGTCCCCTAGAACATAGAACTAGTTAAACCTAACTAACCTAAGGACATCACAAACATCCATGCCCAAGGCAGGATTCGAACCTGCGACCGTAGCGGTCTTGCGGTTCCAGACTTCGAGCTAAAATGTTACGTATGACCAAATGTTATCATATTAGTCGAACATAACAAAACAGCCACTTACCTGCTTCAAGCTAGATTGTTATACCTTTATGCTTTTTAAGAAAATAATTCTTTGAATCTTTTTAATTGTAATTCTATCTCTTGAGCCTTATCCCACAGTTACGCAGGGTCAGCCATCGTTAATCGGATTTGGCATGTTAATGGTTAAGGGGTGGCCGGATGCCCGGATGCCCGGATGCCCTTCTTGCCGCCACCCCTTACCCCCCGGGACGGAATTAGTGTACCCCAACTGTCTGCGTGGAGTGTAATCCATGGAATAGTGTGAATGTGTTCAGATGTCTGTGAGCTGTGTAACTGAGACGGAACATGGGGACCAGCCCGGTATTCACCTAGCGGGATGTGGAAAACGACCTAAAAACCACATCCAGGCTGGCCGGCACATCGGCCCTCGTCATACGATCCGGGGCTGGCGCGCCTGCCGCAGTCCAGGAAGCAGCGCGTTAGCGCTCTCGGCTACCCTGGTGGGTAATATTTTTAATTGTAATATTAGCTGCTATTTTAATTCAGGCTGTAGGCACCCATCTAGGCTTGCCTAAATGGTTCTGCTGCATTTCAGCTATTATGTTCGGTTATTGAATAAATTCTACAGCTGGTCATACTCAAGTAACATTTTAGCTTGCGATGGTTGTAAACTTATAACAGCTAGACTGTTCTTACAGTGCAATATTGTGCCATTACGCTTAAAAATAATTATAACATATGCTATTTTATTTAGAGTTGCTGCCATTCATCTAGGCTTACTGAGATGATTCTGCTGTATGTCATTTATTATATGTTCATCTGTTGTAATATGACAAAATTTGGTCATACTCATGTAATATTTTATATTCTGACGCTTGTGAGAGTATTCTTTCACAAGTTATAATTCAATTTATTTTGTGATCTATATCGGTTTTATGTTTAAACTGTACGACACCAGTTGATGATTGCAACTATGTCTTCTGTTTCGATTACTGACTAACAAGTATCTCCGTTACGTGGTTCACGCTGTTATCTTAAGACGCACATTTCATGCTATGGGGAAAGAAATTGGCCGCCAACCTAATCGCCAGTATGTCCGACTTTGGCTCGGATAACAGTATCGACGCATCGTGTTATCGAAGCAACGAGGCCTTGGTAGTTCGCTGGAGAGAGATGGCACCACATCTGCACACACAAATCACCTAATTCCCTTAAATTCCGGGGAGGGAGCCGATGAGCTCTGACGCCACGTTCAATAACGTCCCAAATGTGTGCTATCGGATTCAGATCTGGCGTGTTGGGGGCCAGCACATCAATTGGAAATAACCACTCAGTTCCTCGAACAGCTTCATCACACTCCTGGCCTTGTGACATGATACATTATCTTGTTGAAAAATGCCGATGCCGTCGGGAAACACGATTGTCATGAAGGGTTGTACGTGGTCTGCAACCAGTGTACGATACTCCTTGGTCGTCATGGCGGCTTGTACAAGCTCAGCTGGACCCATAGACGCCCATATGCATGATCCGCAGAGCATAATGGAGTAGCTGCCAGCTTGTCTCAGTCCCACAGTACCGATGTCAAGGAGCTGTTTCCTTGGAAGGCGACAGATTCGCGCCCTCCAGTCGGCCTGATGAAGAAGGTATCGGGATACCTCAGACCATACAAAGCTCTGCTATTGCGTCAACGTCCAGTGCTGATGGTCACTTCCCATTTCAGTCGTGGTTGCCGATGTCGTGGTGTTAACATTGGCGTATGCATCGGTGGTTGACTGCGGAGGCCCATCGCTGGAAGTGTTCGGTGCACTGTGTATTCAGACATACTTGCACTCTGCCCAGATTAAAGCCTGATGTTAGATCTACAACACTTCGCTGCTTGTTCTATTTTACTAGTCTGCCCAGCCTACGACGTCCGACGTCTGTAATGAGGGTTCATCGCCCAACACCACGACGTCTGGGCGTGGTTACACGGCAACCACGTGTTGAAGACACTCACCACAGCACTCCCCGTACACTCGACAAGTCATGTAGGTTACGAAATGCTCGTGTCGAGCCTCCGGGCCATCACAATCTGCCCTCGGCCAAACTCAGACAGATCGCGCGCCTTCCTCACTCTAGAAACGGACAGCACGCCCACTGATACTACATGCACCGTGCGTGTATCTGAGTAGCAGTTATTCCGCGCCAGCTGACGCAGTTATCGCCTGTACGGGTTTATATCGATAGTACGTCGGTGGTCACAATACTCTGCGTGATCAGTGTATACTTGTCAAGATGTCCAGGACGTTCTGACATGTACTGTAGTTCGCCACTACGTATGGCTTCTTTGTAAACTTACTCTTTGATTTCATTCATATGGTCAATGCTAACGCCACCTACCGGCGCTCGTATACTTCTTAATCGCCACAGTCACTTTAGCACTGGTTCTCCTCGAAAACACAACGGCACTGTCAAATATGCCTATATGAGATCTCTATTATATTCAGCGTGTGTGCTCCGTTTCATGAGCTTTTCCTAAAATTTGATTCAAGTGCAAGTATGATATTAACTGAAAATTCGGTATATGAATCCCAAATATACGTACTTATACACTATCTCATCAGAAGTATCTGGACACCTGACTGAAGATGACTTACAAGTTCGTGGCACCCTCCATCTGTAATGCTGGAATTCAGTATGCTGTTGGCCAACCTTTAGCCTTGTTGACAGCTTCCACTCTTGCAGGCGTATGTTCAGTCAGGTGCTAGAAAGTTTATTGGAGAATGCCAGCCCATTCTTTACGGAGTGCTGCACCGAGGAGAGGTATCGATGTTGGTAGGATAGGCCTGGCATGAAGTCCGCGTTCCAAAACGTCCCAAAGGTGTTCTATAGGATTCATGTCAGGACTCTGTGCAGGTCAGTACATTACAGGGATGTAACCACTCCGCCACAGGCCGTGCATTATGAACCGGTGCACGATCGTGCTGAAAGATGCAATCGCCATCCCCGAATTGCTCTTCAACAGTGAGAAGCAAAAAAGTGCTTGAAACATCGGTGTAGGCCTGTGCTGTGATAGTGTCACGCAAAACAACAAGGGGTGCAAGCCCACTCCATGAAAAACACGACCACACCATAACACCACCGCCTCCGAATTTTACTGTTGGCATTACACACGCCGGCAGATGAGGTTCACCAGGCATTCGCCATACTCGCACCCTGCCATCGGATCGCCACATTGGGTACCGTTTTTCCACTGTTCAGTCGTCCAATGCTTGAGAGGCACCCACATGCCTTGCTCATACTGTGGCATCAAGCAGTCAGGCCTGCAAGATGAGTGGTCTGCCAAGCGAGTGGATTCATTCTTATTTATCGAGTAACATGAACTCTCGTACTCACAACTAAGTTACAAATTATCCTCCTATATGAATAATACGCAACGGAAACGCACATCTGACTATCAGTAATTTACAGAACTCTGACTGTTCACTACGCACTTGCAATACCACATTTTTCTTTTTTTTTTTTTTTTATTTAACGGCTTTTATCAACACGTGGCCATCGCACTGAATATGAATGGTGCACACATTATAAATTCTAGGTATCATGACAACATACAATTCGAAGGAAAAGGCCACCAATCTTTTTCTTTTCACTATCTTATTTATTCCGATAAATTCTATAACCTAAACACACAAATTCTATAACCTACAACAATAACACATGAGAAATTCCGCCCAGTGGGCATGGCTTTACATTGGTGATTCTCCATCTTATGGTCTCGTAATTATTTAACGCTACAGTGCACTTTCTGGATAGGATGGTGGATCTTTTATTATATCTCACACTTCGACTTTCACAATCATCATCTCGAAACTTTCCTCCAGACCGAGCGGTACAAAAGGAACACGCATAACCCACTACCTCTGAAACTGCCTTGCTACTCTCCCATGCAAACCACACATACTTAAATTACATGACATACACCACACTACAACATGAAATACAACACAGGGAATAGTCACAACATTATCACTTTCAGCTTTCCCACTTCAATTAATATTTATCCCAGTTTCACACGACACTGCCCCACTTCGTAATTCTACTTTCCTACTATGAACTCTGGAGATATATGCACGTCTTCCTGCGCAATGCAAGCCAAGTGGCGTTGCTGGATAGACGGCTGACTCACCTTGCTTCTCTCTGAGTATTATAGTTTGAATCAAGAGTCACAAGGAAACATCACACAAAGTAATATTAAGAACGTATTCATCACACACGCGAGTCCTCAACTGATACCATGGACGAGTACTTCTCTTTATCCTTTGTCTCATACACAGATTGAGACTCACACAGTACTCACCACGTGGAAGTACTCGCCTCTAATTTCAAGTCCTGCACACGCTATTTCTTAAATATTTCAACTTATCGTACACACGCTAGTAATTCAGCTTAACTTAAGCACACGGAAGTATTTCAACTTATTGCTACACGTGGTTTGATTGTGACCGTTGGTCACTTCCGAAGATTACTACGATCCCATTAATATTACCTGCCTGACATTTAATTCTCCCCACAAAAGTTCCTGAAATAGAGAAATTATTATTTCAAACTACTCTTAACTATTCCACATGCATAACATGTCTCCACTCTTTTGTCTTTACGGAGCACACCCAAGACAGGTCTTTACAGCACAAGATCCAGCAGCAGAGTGCTGAAACATGGCCGTTTTTCAGGTCCTCTCGCACCTCTGCCGAGGTGGGGAAGATCATGCTACCGTATTGGTCAGCCACATTTCAGGCGCTCAAAGCTCCGGTAAGTGTCATCTCTTTGGTTCCACCAAAGGTGGCCAAAGGATCGTCTCAAAGATGATCATATATTCAGATTCACTATCTGCGGTTAACAGACGACCATACGTTCATTCATTTCACAGATCTCACCAAACTGGATGTAGGCATTTATTTTGTGGGAGTGCACATGTGATCAATTAAATAAATAAATTGTCATTCTTTCCCACACTGGTATCCGGCTTCGCTGTATTAATTGAAATTGAGTTATTATTAGAAAAAATATGTTGTTCAGACAAGAATAATGAAGTATGTTGTACCTATTTTCAATGTCGGGCGGTACTGTACACTTTCATGCTTACGATCCTTACACCTAGCCAGCCGTCGTTTGGCACTTACCGGTGTGATGTGTGGCTTATGAGCAGCCAACCGACCATGAAATCCAAGTTTTGTCACCTCCTGCCTAACTGTCATAGTACTTGAAGTAGATCCTGATGTGATGGTTTGGGCAGACTTCTGCCTATTACATATTACGGCCCTCTTCAACTGTCGGTGGTCCCTGTCAGCGAACAGACGAGGTCGGCCTGTAGGCTTTCGTGCTGTACGCGTCCCTTCACGTCTCCACTTCACTATCACATCAGGAACATTGGACCTAGGGATGTTGAGAAGTGTGGAAATCACGCGTACAGACGTATCACACAAGTGACACCCAACCACCTGACCACGTTCGAAGTCCGTGAGTTCCGCGGAGCGCCCCATTCTGCTTTCTCAAGATGTCTGACGACTACTGAGGTCGCTGAGGTGGAGTACCTGGCAGTAGGTGGCAGCACAATGCAGCTAATATGAGAAACGTATGTTTTTGGGGGTGTCCGGATACTTTTGATCACATAGTCTATGTGTATTTTTGTCATGTTTAATAGTTTTGTACACTCCAGCTTACAACTTCCGTCTGATGATGAAATTTTGAAACGCGTAACGCTTAACAAAGAACTGTGCGATCGAGACATTTCTATGTCTGAGAGTTGTGCCGGTTCTGAATGGTAGTTTGCCTCTACCGTGGATGCATTTCTCCCTTAAGTAATGTGGTTTCATGAGGTGTTGGGCGGTCGAGGTATTGACACGCGTGTCTGCGCTCGTCGAAAAACAACTTGTCGAATGATCACAAGATACCGTTCCCTGCTCAGAATTATTCTGCAAACTAATAATATAGGTTCCTTGTAGACATTAGGTACGTAGACTCAATGACTTCTTACCCCTCAAACATAAAGTATTGTGCCACGCACCCAATCAAAATTACGTCCGCCCTATTCATCCCTTCCCAAAGAGTGTCATCAGCCACTTCTAATTAGTCTTTTCTCAAGGCTTCCACTTCAAAAAAATTGCTAAAAGTTAAAAAAGTTCGTCCAAGTACTTGCTACTTCTCCCGTTACCGTCTTCCAATAGAGCTCTAAGTACTTGCGCACTACTTCGTTCTCCCTTTCCTCCCTTCCGTTAAATGGGAAGTACTCAAAGTGTGTCCTCGTAGGTACAGTACGCAGTAATTTGACTGTTTACCGGATGTGTCAACGCTCTAATGTTCTAGCAACTTGAGACTGGAATCCTGAAATTCATCCGGTGCGACGCCTGCTACGGGAAGCAGAACTCGTATCAGCTGTTCCGCTGTTGCGTCAGCCGGTGAGCTGGCCCTGTATGCATTCCAACACGAAATGCCATAATGACGGAAATGTTTGCCCTCTGCGCTTTGGAACCTTCTCACACGACTGTGAGTGGTACTCTTCCTGGCAGGATTTAGACACTCCTCTTTGATACACTAACAAATGGAGCAACTTCACTGGCGGTGTGGTCATAAGTATGTCTAAACACGATATCTGCTCTTTGCCATTGCGTGACGCCTCTAGAAAGACTCATTTTATTGTGCTGATTCCAAATAATCGACTGGCACATACACAGCATTTCAATTCCATGAGTTACGTCAGCGGCAGAGGGTCACATGACAGCCTACTACTAGTTCTAAACCAATCACAGTGCACCAAAATTCCTTGTGTGCTCTTTTAAAGGGCAGGCTAATACAATGTCCTGCAGAACTTATGAATGAGATAGTGTTAACTACTCAATGGAAATGAATGGAAGTGCGGGAGCACGTTGCCAGACGTCTCCTGCTCGTGCACAGATTGCTGGATATCACAGGGTGCGAGGTCAGAGTGACTGTAGCGTGTGAGGTGCCTCTTACGTGAGGAAGACATTTTTACCAGTTTCAATAAATTATTGTCCTTTATTGATGTATTCACGATAGTTACGAAGTGCTGTAGTCCGTAGCCGGCCTTGAGTCGGAGAGCATTTCCCATCCTGGCTGGCTAGGTGACGAAGCGACAACATGTCGCGTGTAATGGGGTGGGGCTCGGCGCTGGACCGTAGCAACAAGCGTCAGCCTGGGAAATATACATGACGGGAAGTACCACCATCTTGGCGCCAAAGTCACCGATTTTGTTTATTTATATTTAATAATTAAAGTCATTTATGACAATATGAATACTAGGAGGAGCCTCTGGATGCTTAAAACTATTTATCATAATTTTGTCTCGTTAAAATTCACACCCGTTCATTAACAAATGCACATCTTAGTAAGTACGAAATTGATCAGAAATCCACGAACTGTGACAAAACTAGTAAGAGATAAGGACTGCGCGCCAAAGTCGGCAGTCGGCGTTAAGAGCTCTTCCTGTCTTCTTCGATGGTAGCCATGCTCTCGGTTACGAGTAGTTCGTGACATGAGTGTTTCATTATTGATCTAACAGGAATAAAAGTGATATTACGGCATTCTGAATGTTAATGTTTAATAAATAGATACTCCAAAGTTGATCTACAGCAATTTCGGATAATTAGCTTCCACCGACAGAGACATCCAATGCGCCAATGAAGAATCTGCACGGGACGACATTTACGAGAGCTGCACCGCGCACAGGTAGGAGGAAATCCGACGACACGACCCACCAAGGCGGATCAAGGAAGGTCCGATTTACACTCGCAAATTCCAGGTGGAAATGCTGACCAGTTATACTGTATGTCACATATACCACCCTCTACGGACTCACGGCTGACTTATAACAGTATCAGTTTAGAAGCGAGGGGATCTTGCAAGCGCCAAACTGGCCTGCCCCTGCAACACGGGGCAATTGGAGGAAGTGGAAAAGACAGTGCGTGTCAATCAGCGTGTAGTTATGCTGAACAGTGGTGATGTTCTTCTTTATAACATGAGCTGGAGACTACATTTGAATGACTTCACGTGGCGAACACTTGTCGGGAAGCAGGAAGAAGAACGAAGTGTGATGAAAGTAGCACAGGAATTTTGAATTGTTTACAGCACTGATTCACGTGTATGCGATGCTTTCTCAACCACAGGCACTGCTGCTCAAAGGCATCAAACATAACACTTAACGGGACTACTAGGCACGCAATCTCACGCTTCATAGTGGCATGACGTCTGTATGTGGGTGGTCTCTCTGCCGACTACCAACACATTGTGTTCCGTTGACAGCCGCGGCACTGGTTGCGATGCTACCAACAGCATAGGGACTGCACCAGTGGTGATTGGGGTCACGTGATACTTTCGGATGAGAGCAGATTCACCCTCAGTAGTGATTCTGAATGTTCCTTGATATGGCGAGAGGTGGGAACTAGAAATGCACCCAGGAACGTGATCGGTTTGCTGGCCCAGATGATACGGTGTGTAGAGTCGTATTTTTTTTTTCTTTTTTCCAGTCTCCCGACTGGTTTGATGCCGCCCGCCACGAATTCCTCCCCTGTGCTGACCTCTTTGTCTCAGTGTAGCACTTTCAACCTATGTCCTCGATTATTTTCTCCCTCTAATACCACGGAAGTTATTTCCTGACTTCCTAACACATCTCCTATCTTCCTATCTCTTCTTCTTGTTAGTGTTTCCCATTTACTCCTTTCATCGCCGATTATGCGGAGAACATCCTCATTTCTTACCTTATCAGTCCACCGAATTTTCAACATCCTTCTCAAATGCTTCGATTTCATTCATTTCCGGCATCCCTACAATGCATGTTTCATTACCATACAGTGCTGAGCTCCAAACGTACATTCTGAGAAATTTCTCCCTCATATTAAGGCCTATGCTTGATACTAGCAAACTTCTCTTGGCCAAGAGTGCCATTTTTGCCAGTGCTATTTATGCCCTCCATGTTCCGTCCACCTGGGTAGTTTTGCTGCTCAGGTAACAGAATTCCTCAACTTCGTCTGCTTCGTAATCATCAGTTCTGGCGATAAATTTCGCGCTGTTATTAGTTTCCTCTTTCTTCAGTTTACTCTCAGCCCATGTTCTGTTTCATTAGCCTATTCACCACAATCAGCAGCTCTTGTAATTCTTCGTCACTTTCGCTGAGAATAGCAGCGTCATCAGACAATCTTCTCATTGGTCTTTCAGCTTGAATTTTAATCCCACTCTTGAATCTTTATTTGCGTCATTGCTTACGGGTTGAACATTAGTGGGGACAGATCTGTGTTACACCCGTTAGAATCCGAGCTCTTCGTTATTGGTCTTCCAGTCTCATTATTCCCTCTTGGTTGTTATACATATTGTGTATTACCGCTACTTTTCGGAGAGTCTTGCCCCATTTTACATTGATGAGCAATCCTATGAACGTGTACAGATTTTTCTTCAATCTTGCTTCCATTATCAACCGCAACGCCAGAGCTGCCTCTTGTGCCCTTATCTTTCCTAAAGCCAAACTCATCATCTAACAGATCATGTAGCACGTTCTCAATTTTCTGGTCCATTCTCCTGTGTAATATTCTTGTAAGCAACTTGAATGCATAAAGTGTTATGCTGGTTGTACGATAATTCTCGGGCATGTTTGCTCTTGCTATTTACGGAATTGTGTAGATGATGTTTTTCCGAAAGTATGATGATATATTGGCAGTCTCATACATCGTACACACTGAAGTGAAGAGTCGTTTTGCTGCCACTTCCTTCAATGATTTCAGAAACCCTATGGAATGTTATGTATCGCTTTTGCCTTATTTGATCTTAAGTCGTCCAAATCTCTTTTAAATTCTGACTCTAATACTAGATCCTCTATCTCTTACCTGTCGACTATTGCTTCTTTTTCTATCACGTCATCAGACATGCCGTTTCTCTCATAGAGGCTTTCAGAGTAATCTTCCCATCTATCTGATCTCTCCTCGGCACTATTTAAGACTGGAAGTCTCCTTTGACTCTTAATTTTACAATCCTTGCTTTTAATTTCACCGAAGATTGTTTTGAGTTTTCGGTATGCTGAGTCAGTCCTCCAGTCGATTTTTCATGTAGCCATTTCGCCTTAGCTTAACTGCTCTTTTTGATTCCTAAGCGATTGTATTTCTGTATTTCGGAATTTCCATAAACACTTTTGTACTATCTTCTTTCGTCGAACAGCTGAAGTATTTCTTATATTAAGCATGGTTTCTTCGCAGTTACCTTCCTTTCCAACTTCCATGAGTACTCTTTTTAGAGCTGTCCGTTCTTCTTCAACTGAATTGTCTATTGAGTTATTCACTATCACAGTATCTACAGTCTCAGAGAACTTCAAGCATATCTCTTTATTCAAAAAATGGTTCAAATGGCTCTAAGCACTCTGGGACTTAACATCTGAGGTCATCAGTCTGCTAGACCTAGAACTACTTAAACCTAACTAACCTAAGGACATCACACACATCCTTGCCCGAGGCAGGATTCGAACCTGCGACCGTTGCGGTTGCGCGGTTCCGGACTGCAGCGCCTAGAACCGCTCGGCCACCCGGGCGGCTCTCTTTATTCCTTATTAGTTCCGTACTGATTCTTCCTCACTAATATCTTCGGCCTACTTTAAATGTTACTAAATCATGATCTGAGTCGAGCTCCATTCTTGGGTACGCTTTATAGTCCGATATCTGATTTCGGAATCTCTGCGTGACTATGATGATCTAACTTGGAACTTTCCGAATCTCCTAGCGTTTCCCACGTATACCTGCCCCTCTTCCATGCTTGTGCAGTGTGTTTGCTATTACTAGTTGAAATTTATTGCAGAATTCAGTCAGTCTTCCTCCTCTGTCATTCCTGTGAGAAAGTCCATATTCTCCTGTAACCCTTTCTTCTACTTCTTCACCTATAACCGCATTCTAGTCTCCCATGATTATTTGATTTTCATCTCCCTGTATGTACTGAATTACCGGTTCAATATTCTCATATACGTTTTCCATCTCTTCGCCGACCATTGTGGCCGAGCGGTTCTAGGCGCTACAGTCTGGAACCATGCGACCACTACGGTCGCAGGTTCGAATCCTGCCTCGGGCTTGGATGTGTGTGATGTCCTTAGGTTAGTTAGGTTTAAGTAGTTCTAGGTTCTAGGGGACTGATGACTTCAGAAGTTAAGTCCCATAGTGCTCAGAGCCACTTGAACCACTTTTTTTTAACTGCTCACAGGAACTCAATTTCTGCCCTACCTAACTATTCCTAAAGAATCCAAACACTTTATGCCATTTTCTGGTGCTGTTAACGTTATTCTATATTCGTCTGACCAGGAATATTTGTCTTCTTCTCATTTCACTTCACTGACCTCCACTGTATCTAGATTGAACCTTAACATTTCCAGTTTCAGATCTTCTAGCTTTCCTACCACGTTCAGACTTCTGACATTCAGTACTCCGATTCGTAGAACGTTACCCTTTCTTTGGTTAAGTAATCTGTTTCTCATGGTGACCTCCGTCTTGGCATTCCCCTCCCAGAGATCCGAATGGAGACTAGTCCAGAATCTTTTGCAAGACACTTTTTCAGTTACAGTCCATATATCCTGTGGATTCACGGTATGTGTCTAATGCTGTGATTTCCGTTGCCTTCTGCATCCTCAAGCCGTTGATGATTGCTGATTCTTCCGCCTTTTTGGGACAGTTTTCCATTGCGAGAGCAAGAGAGTGCCCTGAACCTCTGTCCGTTCCTCCGGTCTCTTTGACAACACTGTTGGCAGAATGAGAGTCACTTCTTGTAGCGAAAGTCTACGACCGCCATTGCTGATGAGTTCTATTCAAAATTTAAGCAGTAGCGGGATTCGAACCCCGGACCCAGAACGTTTTGATTACTAGCTAAAGACGCCCCCCCCTTTTTTATTGCTATTGTTCTCGGCATTTTGTGTGGGCCGGCGTCGCATGATACGTGTTCAAGTTGATCGTTGAATACTTCACTCAGTTTTTTGTTACAAGGGGCAGCCATCCTTTCTGACCGAACTCTCTGAGCTACCGTGCCGGCGTACCCCTAGACCGCAGGCGTGGGTGTACAGACCTTCAAACCTTTGGACTCAGTATAGTCACCGGTCAACACTATTATAATGTTCGCCGGGTGCAAGTCTTTCGATTTGACGCCACTTCGGCGACTTGCGCGTCGATGGGGATGAAATGATGATGATTAGGACAAAACACAACACCCAGTTCCTGAGTGGAGAAAATCTCCGACCCAGCCGGAAATCGAACCCGGGCCTTTAGGATTGATATTCTGTCGCGGATATAAAATGTAGACTGTCAATGGCAAGGAAAGCGTTTCTGAAGAAGAGAAATTTGTTAACATCGAGTAAAGATTTAAGTGTCAGGAAGTCTTTTCTGTAAGTATTTGTATGGAGTGTAACCATGTATGGAAGTGAAACGTGGACGATAAATAGTTCAGACAAGAATAGAATAGAAGTGTTCGAAATGTGGTGCTACAGAAGAATGCTGAAGATTAGATGGGTAGATCACATAACTAATGAGGAGGTGTGAATAGAATTTGAGAGAAGAGAAATTTGTGGCACAACTTGACTAGAAGAAGGGATCGATTGGTAGGGCATATTCTGAGGCATCAAGGGATCACCAATTTAGTATTGGAGGGCAGCATGGAGGGTAAAAATAGCAGAGGGAGACCAAGAGATGAATACACTAAACAGATTCAGAAGGATGTAGGTTGCAGTAGGAACTGGGAGATGAAGCTTGCACAGCATAGAGTAGCATGGAGAGCTGCATCAAATCTGTCTCTGGACTGAAGACAACAACAACAACATTCTGTCGCGCTGACCACTCAGTTACCGGGGGCGGACCAACATTATTATGGTTCAAATGTCTCTGAGCACTATGCGACTTAACTTCTGAGGTCATCAGTCGCCTAGAACTTAGAGCTAATTAAACCTAACTAACCTAAGGACATCACACACAACCATGCCCGAGGCAGGATTCGAACCTGCGACCGTAGCGGTCGCTCGGCTCCAGACTGTAGCGTCTAGAACCGCACGGCCACTCCGGCCGGCAACATTATTATGACACTGAACTATTGCCCCAGGCGTGTTCTTTGAGGCGTGAATCCGCCCATGATGGTATTTTTATGGATGACAATCCGAGAGCGCATCGAACAGCTCAGGTGGAGCAGCTCCTGGAACGAAAAAATATTCGGCGAATACAGTGGCCTGTTCGTTTCCCCGAGGTAAACCCCATCGACCACGACTGGAATGTTTGGAAAATGGTTCAATTGGCTCTGGGCACTATGGGACTTAACATCTATGGTCATCAGTCCCCTAGAACTTAGAACTACTTAAACCTAACTAACCTAAGAACATCACACACATCCATGCCCGAGGCAGGATTCGAACCTGCGAGCGTAGTCGTCACACGGTTCCAGACTGAAGCGCCTAGAACCGCACGGCCACACCGGCCGGCGGAATGTTTGGACCGACGTATTACATCGACATGCACCAATGACCATTCAGCCGTTGTCAACCGTGCTTTTGGAGGAATGGAACATCCTACCATTAGAAATCGTTACGAACCGTGTAGTCAGCATGGGTGCACCTTGCAAAACGTGCACTGCCGGCGTTGATGATTACACATGCTGTTCAGAACCATATGCCGACTTTTGTAATGTCCAGGGGACCATCATAAATCATGGCAGTTTCGTTATTGCCTTTGTATAAAAGTGTTCTGTCACATTGTGTATTTCTTTCAGTTCTGTATTACGCTGTAACAGTTCTTTCTGTGTATGGTTCAAATTTAATCGAACTTTATTTACAGGGTAGTGACAGATGCGAAAACACACCGGTGAGTTCACTAATGAACTTCACGGAAACTCTCCAGGCACATACTTGTTTGGTTACACTATTCTGTACCTCATTTCATCCGCTAATGACACCCCGACCGGCAAAAGCAACTTTCGTACCCTGCCACTAATAATTCGGAGGAACTGCCCACGGACAACGGGAATCGCGACGCTGTGGAATCCAACAACCGGCCGATCTGGCCGCTCGCCCGTTGGCTTGTGGCGGGCAGCGCAGCCAACCGAGTGAAGGCCGCGGCAGCGACCGCCCCCGCGTCGCACGGGAAGCGCTGACGAGTCAACCCCCGGCACGTGCGCGCATGCGCGCTCGCCCGCTCGCCCGCTCCGGCGGCATGGGTCTCGCCGCGGGGCTACGCCGTGGTCAGTCCGTCGCGAGACGTCGCCGTGTTAGCGCGTGGTGTTGTCTCCTGCTCTCGCGGAGAGCGTCTGTCGGGCACCCGCCACCACGCCGCTCCAGCATACGCCAGGTGAGCCGCGCGGAGCCCGCCCGTGTTTACAAATAGTCGCGCGCTGTAACTGCCGCCAATTTCTAAACAACAACAGTAAATATATCAGTTCCTTGTTGTGATGCACATCGTGATACGTAGCACATTCTACATTGTGAACCAGTATCAGTCTCCGGACAATTGTAAAAAACTACAGTTTCGTTTTGCGATGCTCCTCTTCACGCTAGAGAACAATATTATACAGAGAAAGAGTTCTTGACTCTGCAGCTGCGTGTGAAGGTTTGCGACAAGTTTAGAAATGGAATGGTAGAATGAAAATAACGGATAGGAAAATCAAAATCAGAGTATGGATGAAATCGTAAGATCTGAGGCGAGACGAAAAGACTATTAAAAATAATTGGAAGAGAAACAAATCCACAAACTGATTGTTGTAGGATATAAGCAAATCTAATCGTTAGAACATACCGCAGTTTTCTTTGAAACGAAGGCTTTTTTTTTCCTGCTTCTCTGCGTTTTCTGTCTGATATGTTGTTTCCTTTCGTGGACTGATCTTGGTAAAAAAAAATTCTATAGCCAAGATCACATAAATATTTCATTTTCAGCGACCGGTTTCAACAGACTTTGCGGTTATTTTACGGTCTATAACACAGTGCATGTACTTGGAATATATCTCTTATCCTGATTTATGACGTAATGTTTGAGCAAAAAGTTTTTTGGTGTACATTACCAGAAACGGAAACACAAACTGTACATATACACTTCTTTAAAAAATGTTTTTTCACAAGGTGTTCATTGTGAGTTGGAACCTCATGCCAAGTTGTCTTATTAGTGGATAAAAGGCAGTTCATTTCCAACTCACGATGAACGCGTTTTGTAGCAAAAATTTTCTATGGGGTGCAGTTTCCATTTCCGGTTCTTGTAACGACAGACCAGAAACTTTTTTCTCAAATATTGCACCATAAATCATGATAGGAGATATATTCCGTGTATATGCACTATATTACAGACAAGAAGATGACATAAAAGTCTGTCGAAAATGAAGAAATATTTATGCGATTTGGCTGTAGACAGTTTTTTACCAAGAAAAAAGATCGCTCCTTCTCATTTCTCAACAGGAGAACATTCAGTCGGACGGTTTTTGATCGTCTGTAATGTATTTTTCATACACTTAAATGCAAATAATTACAAGAAGCAATTTAATTGTCGGGTAGAATGTGAGAGTATGAGAGAATACATTATCCTTACAAAAGAAAATATTTGTGTATGTACTACAAACTTGAAAGGCTAACGTGCTACTGTTAAGCAAAGCGAAATGCTTTGGGCATAAATGTAAGGTTGCAAGAGCCTTTTTGTTTTGGATATATACTTCGGTAAAAGGATTAGAGGTCATGATTTCGAATACTCATATTGGTATATGAACTTATTTTTCAAACGCCAAAAAGTAATAAATTCTTTTTCGCTGCGAATGTAGTTTCCGTAGGCCTAATGTTTATTGTTGGATGCATGCGTTTTTAGACATTGTCGAATATTGTGGAATTTGATGTAGGAAATAGTCTTAAGTACTTAAAAGCGCCTGTTGTCTCTATGTAGCAGCGACGGATAAGACGCGTCTCGCAGCAACAGTCTGTATTCTGGACCAGCTGTAGACAAATAGAATACGGAGAGTAAACTTCTGAGGTCATAGGGCGACGTATCTAGGTGCCCGATCACAGTCGACAAAGCAACTCGTAATGAACTGCGTGCGCACCAAGTTGAAATTCGTGTTTGTCACAACAATGGACAGCTTAGCAGTAGTGAAGCTAAATGGCCCTAATCATAGAGATGACTGAAGCTTACGTTAAGCATGATGCTAACACCCGTGTGAAGATGTCCTCAACTTTTACACTTGAAAACAAGAGACTTTGCCGAGGACAATAGAGACACTGAAAAGTAGACTTGTTCCTAAACTTTAACCTTGGCAGACTGGCGAGACTCGAAAAAGTCTTTCTGGCTGCCGGATGTTCTCACGGCTCCGGCGCACACACTGGCTTTGTCGACACCATTGAATCCGGTGAAGTAATTTATGCGATGACTGACTTTGCGACAATCAACTGCAGAAAGAAAATTTCGGTAATCAGTGTACAGACATATTACGTTAATGCATAAGTTCGTAGCGTTTTTCTTTTACATGTTGGTATACCGGTTGCTATGGTTCATTTATCGATTGTCATTTTTTATTTGTAGTTAACTGTTGCTACTTCAATTATTGTCGTTTGGAGATAGGGTGGAGCTGTGGACGCTAGGAAATGGAGTGTGAAATGTATAAATCTGAACATTTGCGACATATTCTTCTGTTTAAGTTCAGCAGCAGCTCAGGCAGCCAGAAACGCTTGCGCCGTGTATGGGAATATTGCCACTGGACAGCACACGACAAGAAAATGATTCTTTCGTTTTCAAGAAGATCATTTTGACCTTAGTGACTCTCCACGTTCAGGAAGACCTTCGGGGTTTGTTGAAGATCGTTTAAACGGTGATCCACATCAGTGTAGTCAAGAACTAGCAAATGTGATGATCTGTGGTCATTCCACCATCGTGCGGCATTTGCACGCAGTGGGGAAGGTCCAAAAATCGGGTGTACGGGTACTACATGCTCTAGAATCTAGACCAATATCACAAAAATTAGAGCCTGGCCATAAGTGCATCTCTGTTTGCTCCTCAAGCCGACGATTCCTATCCTGTAGCGTTACTGGTGAAGAGAAATGGTGTCTTCATGATGACGTAAGCAAAAGAAAGGAATGGTTTAACCAAACAAAGCCGCAACTCGCCGTACAAAGACCTGCGTGCATCCACAAAATGTAATGTTATGTATCTAGTGGCACTGCGACGGTGTGGTGTACTGCGAATTGCTTCCCCGAGATGTAATCATCACTGCTGACAGTTGCTGTCAACAGCTGAGACGTCTTGCAGACGCGGTCCAAGAACGACTAAGAAGACTGTGTGAAATACGATAAGACCCCCCCGCATTCTGCTAGACTGACAAAAACCTTTATACAGAGGATGGACTGGGAAGCCATTCCGTCCCTATCTTATTCACCTGATCTTGCACCCCCTGATTTTCATCTTTTCCAGTCTCTATCGAACAACCTTCCCTTAACTTTCTTTCCGGATGAAAATGCACTCCGGACATGGCTGGACGAGTTCTTCGCCTCAAAACCACGTCATCTTTATAGTACCGGAATCGAAAGTTACCCCAGCGTTGGCAGACTCCTGTATATTATTGATGATTAAAGCCTCTGGAATGTGTATCTGTTGTATTTATTAAGTTCATGGAAAAACGATACGTATGTATTTCATCTACATCTACATGATTACTCTGCAATTCACATTTAAGCGCTTGGCAGAGGGTTCATCGAACCACAATCATACTATCTCTCTACCATTCCACTCCCGAACAGCGCGCGGGAAAAACGAACATCTAAACCTTTCTGTTCGAGCTTGATTTCTCTTATTTTATTTTCATGATCATTCCTACCTATGTAGGTTGGGCTCAACGAAATATTTTCGCATTCGGAAGAGAAAGTTGGTGACTGAAATTTCGTAAATAGGTCTCGCCGCGACGAAAAACGTCTTTGCTTTAAAGACTTCCATCCCAACTCGCGTATCATATCTGCCACACTCTCTCCCCTATTACGTCAAAACGAGCTGCCCTTTTTCGCACCCTTTCGATGTCCTCCGTCAATCCCACCTGGTAAGGATCCCACACCGCACAGCAATATTCTAACAGAGGATGAACGAGTGTAGTGTAAGCTGTCTCTGCCAATGAAACGCAACGTTTGGCTCGCCTTCCCCACAATATTATCTATGTGGTCTTTCCAACTGAAGTTGTTCGTGGTACTTAGTTGAATTGACAGCCTTGAGA